>NC_141152.1:1927500-2227500 GCF_053477565.2 Lygodium microphyllum | reverse complement strand
TAACATAAGGTTTGCCACCTAGAATCTCTCAAGTCCACTTCACAATGAAAGACCTTGTCCATTCCCACAAGAATTGACCTAAATTTTGGGTTTTAAGTACACTAAGGTCACTTATCCAACTTCACTAGTGTCGATCTTCTAGCAACTACTTGTGCTAGATTGCCCAAACCAAAGTTGACTCGGATCGCACTTAGTTCAATGACAATGAGAAACAACGGTGAGTATGAGCACATCGAGTCCTCTACGTGTAAGGAAAAGTCTCACTCCATTCTCCTAAAAAGATACAAAGTCAAGGTTCTAATTGGTTCTATGGATCAATATTTCATATATCTAATTTATCTACTTTGTAAAGAAGCTCTCAACTTACTGAGACCACCCTGCCTTAGGATAGATTCATAAAAAATCGCTCCCTCTTTCTTCCCTCAATTGGATATTTTTAGTTGCCTACTTACCTAAAACATTTAAGTTGTACATATAAAATCAACTTCCTTAATTATTTCCTTAATTCTACGAGTTGCCATATTGGACCCACTTACAAGTCAACCACTTGTTGGATCCATGCATATTTTCAAGAATGTGGGCAACTTGCTATGGGACCACATCACAGGAAAGAGAGACACTATAGGGGCACGAATGGATTTGAAGGAGGTAGGTAAGATGGAGGCGCTTTGGCCGCAGTCGAGTGCTGATAGTCGCGTGCAGCTTCCTCGCGCTCCTTGGGTTTTGTCCACTAAAGAAGTGCGCATTGTGAAGCAAGTAATCAAGTCTATCCGCACTCTGACGGGTATGATGCATTCTCTCAGGTCCGCATTTTCTAAAGACGACCAATTGTTGGGGCTAAAATCCCATGATTGGCATAAGATATGTCAGGTTTGTGCTACGAATGGATTGTAATTAGCGTGGGCATTTTGCTATTTGGAATGTGGCCATTATTCATAATGCTTTCTCATTTGTGGCAGTTTGTACTACCGATCGTGGTTGCAGGATGCCTTACTCCAGAAATTCGTGGGGCCATTTACAAGTTGTCGACTTTGGTGCAATGGATCTCACAGAAAGAGATTAAGACGTCCTCTATTGAATCCGCGAGGCAGGGAGCAGTGGAGACGGTTTGTCTCTTTGAGAAATACCTGCCCACCAGCATGCTGACGATACAAATCCACCTTCTTGTGCATCTTGTGGACGAAGTGGAGATTGCTGGACCTACCCATAAGCGATGGATGTTCTTCCTGGAGCGCTTCATGAAAACCCTAAAAGGCTTTGTGTGACAACGAGCTCGGCCAGAAGGTAGCATGGCCGAAGGTTGGTTGGTGTCTGAGGTGCTAGTGCATATTTCACAATGGCTACCAATGGTGGAACCAGACAATGAAATGCTATGGTCCGCTGAAGGACCATGATAGACTGACTGGAGATGTGGTGGTTGGAAATGGGGTAGAAAAAAGAATGGATGCCTCAATGGAAGAGAAGGTGAATCACTTTTGTATGTTGCACCATGCCTCCATGGAGACGTGGCTCGCCAAGTACAAGATTGCAAGGCAAGATTGAGAGAAAGCGCGAGCTGAATTCTAACGTAGTACGCATCATTGACCGATTCGATATCCCAAAGGCATGGAGGAGATGCCATGGTTTATGTCAACACGATGGTTGCATGGAGCCTTGATCGCAGCATCTCGCAAAGGGACAGAGGTCTCAGTGGAGGAGTGGGAATTCTCGAGGGGATGTAGTCCAAAGGTGATGAGGGGTTTAGAATCTGTCGTATCTAAATTTTATATGCGACATCTAATTTGAGTGTTTCAATGTACAATACAAAATATATAGTGCAGTGTGGTCGCGCGGACGGCATTTTCGCGTGGAGCGTATTGACAAAATGCACTCCACAATGGACTGTGGTGTCATGGCAAGGTTCGAGCAAGAGAGCCGGTGACGAGCAACGGATGCAAACACGGTTGTGGATGAGATGGAGTATTTTGGAAACTTGCAAAGTATTATTATGGTGGATTGCCATAGCTTCTCCATGATACTATTCGATGTGCAGTGGTTCAAAGTGGTACTTGGAGGAGCTTGAGCAACAGTTCAATGAGGTCCATCTGGATTTCTCGAAATAGATTCAAAAAAAAAATGGACGGATTTGCGCGACACCTTTGTGTTGCCGACCCATTGTGAACAGGTGCATGGAGTCATTTTCTTGCTAATTGTATTACGACATGGTTTATGTCACAATGGTTTGAACTTTCTTGTACGTGTTTGTGAACAGGTAATCTTCTATCCAAACCCGCGACAACCTCGATGGTGGTATGTTATACCTTCAACTCCCCGAAGTGCGAGAGTATATGATCAAAGCGATGTTCTGAGCATAGATGAAGATAATATGCAAATAGAGGGGTCGATATTGCAAGGGGTGGAGGCCGTCGAAGGCTTGGAGCCAGCATCGGCTAACAATGATGGAAATACAGGAGTCCAAGAATTTTTTGAGAACGAGGCGGACTCATTCTTTTGTGGTGACATGTCAATCGACCTTCCAGTGTATGCGGATTTGTGTCAGGAGATTAACATGGGACCATAGGATACTTTATACTTGGAGCATCCACTTACTCAATTCGTTGACCAATCTCTTATAAAGGTACATAAGATATGCATTTTAAGTGAGAATTTTTAAAAATAATTTATATTACTATGCTTTGTATGATTTAAATTGATTATTCTAACATCATTTTTTGTCTGTGCAAGTGACATTTTCAGGATGAGTCGAGGGATGAGAGATGAGGAGTTACAGGATATCTTTGCACGCATGTCTCCAGACCAGATTGCCAGATTCAAAGAGATGGCAGACCAGGAGCTATCTCATTCTTCGTCAGGGTGCTCTGCTAGATCTGCTTCAGTGCGATCGGATGCTTCGGCTTCGAGCAGATGATCTCGACGCTCACGACTTGGGCCAGAGGGAGGGAGTACATCGGGATTAGGGGGATGCTGCTGTGGAGACATGGATGTGGTGTCTCCGTCTTGTCGTTTAGCTGGAGCTGCGTCACCTCCAGGATTTGTCACACCTGTGGGGACGTCTACTCCAGTTACTCCGACTTTTGCGTAGCTGCCAGCACAGGTGGCACCCCTTTGGATGCCACTCCCAGAGAGATTACCCCCGTCGGTACACCGGATGCAGAGGGGTCTATTGGATATGCCCAGGAGCGTGGACGTAGATGGGAGAGGACCCATCTTAGGCAGACTCCTAGGGGTTATGGATATCTGGTCGATAGTAGGTTAGGAGCCATCATCATGAACGATGAGGGGAGGAGGGTGATGGCTCGCATGAGAGAGTTGTGCAATAAGTTTTTCGGCACAACCTCTTGGATCATTGGAAAAACATATCAGAGGGGAGCAAGGACTACATAGTAGCATCCTTACACGAGGAGTTTCCGGTGCCAGTCGCAGTAGATAGATTCTCTACGGGCTGGATGATGAATTGCATGCATGCATACATGTCACATAGACAATCCGACACATGCAAGGCAATCAAGAGTAGGGTTGCAAAGCCCGAGTGGTCAGATGCAAATGACTGGCGCCGAAGACTGAGGGAGGAGGCTACAGATTCTCCAGGACGTTGGAGTCAGTAGCGCGAGGCGGCAAGGGCACGACTCAAGGCCGGAGTGGTCCATCATCTTGGGAGTGGTAGTCACAAGACATATTTGGAGGACTTTGTAAGTTTTTCTTTTGTTTTGCTTGCTTGTTTTTTTGAAATATTCTTTGTACTGACAATCATGTTTCTAACAATTAGCATTTTGTTTTCTTTGCAGCACTCCATTACAAATTGCGATCTGACTGGCCTTGAGACTCGATATGCAGAGAGGCACGGTCTCACTGCATTGATCGACCGACTGTATAGACGCGGCGGCCCTGTAAGTCGCTCATCTTTCTTGTTCGTAGTTACCATGAGATATTTGAATGCATTATTGTATGGTGGATTGATGTGTTGTTTCTTTTTCTCCAAAGTCCATTCGATGCTCCTTTGCGGTGGGACGAGCTTTCGGGGGACGAGGATTTGTAGCTCGCCCTTGGATCCCTGGAGCTCACACACCTTTATTTTTGAGTCGCCTGATCTATGTAGACATTTTCTATGTATTAGTGATATCCTATCATGATTGTACCAATCGCTTTTTATGTGATCATGTATTTATTTCATGTATCAGTTTTATGATTTGAGTATACATTCTTTTTGTTTGCAAGCGCTTTGTACACAGTAGTGCAGAAACTATTTTGTATGGCTCTCATAAAGCACAGAGTGCTATATGTGGCAGGGCAGCTTGCTCCCTGCCACAAAATTTTTTTAATCCCTGTTACTGTCGCTATTAGCGTCGCAAATTTTACTGCTCGCGTCGCTATTGCCGTCGCTATGCGCGTCGCAAAACATCGGTATTAGCGTCGCTATTGGCATCACAAATGCGACGCGCATAGCGACGCTAATACCGACACCAATACCGACGTTTCTATGGCATCGTTAATAATGACGCTTTTTGTGATGACGGGGCAAATTTTGTTGTTTGTATTTTCGTCGCTTGAAACGTCGGTATAAGGCCTATATCTTGTAGTGAAGTAATTCGCGTATAATTGAATAGCTTACATGAGAATCATAAAGGTATGATTAGTTAGTATATGATGATCATCTCAATGTGCTAGGTAGGGATAAGCTATGATAAAATTCTGCCTAGTATCGCACTTGGGTTTCCGACTTAATACTTCCGACCTTAAAGGTCTTACCCACATTCACGGAATGTTAGGGTTATCTAAACGCCCATGCAAGAATGATTTAGGGTTTTTACCCTAAGGATCAGATGACCAAAATGCTAGACACCCGCGAGGAATCTAAGGAACCCTAGGACCAAAACGTTTATCAGCCTAGTAGGGTTAGGATTTGAAATGGGTCAAGAGGACTCCCAATCCCTTAACTTGATCAAAGGTATTCTTGATAAAGTATTACCATCCCCACAAGTTAGGTATTGACACCTATCTTGTGCAACAAGCTGCAACATCATATGGTCTTGTGTCTAAATAGTATTGCCACTCCTTAGAACAAGGTTGGTGAGTTCTAAGTACGAGTCTGATTTTCTAGAGGATGAGTAGTCATCCTGCTACCTCACCCTTCCTTGGGGCTGATTTGCCAAGTTAGGGGAGTTACAAATTTTCCAAGAAAGCAATTGACCGACCAAGTTAGGGCAACAAGGTTATCCAAGATTTATTGTCTATAATTTAAGGATACCTAAGGTAGTGACAATTTGGATCAACAAGGTATAAACCCTAACCCAAGGAAAAAGGGGTAAAAAAGTAACTCAGCTTATGAATCCCTTGGGATCTTGCCAAGTCGCGATTGATCCAGGATCGAATGCTGGGAGCATTTGAGGAGAAGGATTCACACCTTAGCAGTTGGTCATACAAACGACCATTGGAATACTTGTGATTGTACACTTAGAAGCACTGTTTGTATTTCTTTGCTCAAGGAACTAATACCAGAAAAATAGCTAATGCTTCAGGTTGAAAGCCTGGAGGGAGAGGCAATACCAGTTACCTTCAACTATCTACCTGACCCTATCCAAGGGGGTTGTTAGCTACGCCGGGTACGTGGACCAAACCCGCTGCGAGAGGTCTCTCCGTGGGTGCTACTTGGAGCAGGAGGATGCTTGGGTGCCAAGGGAGGCTCTGGCCATAAATCCCTTGCCTTCGGATCCTACACAAGAGGCTGATGTGACTCGAGATGGGATCTCGAGGCCCGCATACTAGTCAACGTGCAAAACTTGGAATAGCGATCCCTGAGGATTGTTGGAATAGCCTTTGGGCAGATTATATGATGTATTCCAAAGACTGATAAATAAAGATCAAATGTTGAAAAGGAACTTGCTTGACATTGTTTTTCTATGTCAGTGCCTAAGTTACGTGAAGGAACCAGTGATTAATTGGTTAATTAAGTTAGCTGTTTTTGCTTGTCAAACTAAATGTGGTAGATAATTAGATAACTAAAGAAACCTGAGGAAAGTGCGGTGGATGTGACCCTGGGTCCGTTCTACAAAAGGGTGGTCCCGGTTGGCCTGGAACTTTTCTCAAAGGATTTGATAGTGAGGTAATAATGACCTAGAATCATTAGGGCTAGAGTCCCGATTTATGTTATTTTAGGGGAACGGAATAGGACTATGCCTTATGGGTAGAGAGGTCGAGCTTCATATCCCTCTCATTTTCCATTCTCCTTGAACCAAGTGCAGTATAAATCCGGTTCGACCTTGACGTTTCTCCGCAAAGTAGTTCGTCTGGGACTCGACGCTAGTTACCTCCTAGGAACTTAACCCTTAGGGAAACCCTAAGTCGATCCTAAGTGGAAACGGCCGGAATGCTTCCGCTTTGTGGTAGACTCAGGAAGACCTAGATTGCAATCCTCGTGACATTCCTTGGGAGTGCCAGGCGGCGCTTTCTAGAGTCTCTTCTCGATGGGCTGCTAAGACGTGTCCCACAAGCGGACAGGGGGACACATTACAGTTGGTATCAGAGTGAACCGACGAAATCTAATATTTATAAGGAAACTTAATAAGGGGAAGTAGAGCATAGTTGCTGTTAGGAACATTTCCTTACTTACTTATGGATGTTGGCCTGCAGAGTCACGAAGCATGGAACAAATTCTTGGTGTTCCAGGTTATGTTTATGATCGCAATGCATGCTTCGGATTACCAATGAAGGCTAGACATGATGAATATTCTAGACCGTATCTACAATCCTTCACCCCTGTACATGGAACGGAGATGGACAGGTGAATCAGGAATTTATTACATAGCAACCCACCGATTTGCGTACATTCAGACCAACTTGAAGAGAATCAAGTGGATGGAGGATCTAAAGATCGTGAAGCTATTCATCTTTGTCGAGGCTCACGCAAACACAACCCTACATGTCTCCAGACGGAAGATCAAGCAGAATAAGTATGTGTATAAGAAAGTGACTCGAATAGTCCCTACTGATAGAATCAAGGTGCTGGGACGTTATGAGAGGAACGGGTATCAAAGGAAGGGATACCCCAAGTTTCCTATGACCTATCGATTCCTGAAAATCCATGACCCCACTCCATATTATTACTCGGTTCCCGTAGCGGAATGTAACACAATCTTATTTTCCCCAAATTAATGTATCAGCTTGTTCTACCTTCCTAAAATAAATGTACTTGAAAGGGCTATGCCCACATAAATGAATAAGATCTTCTATCACTGTCTGTCATGGCTGTAAGTGTTGGTAAAGGAGTTAAGTGATTAGGTCATTTGGCTAAAAGCTGAACTGGGCGTGTTAATGTAATGTGAGAAAAGTTTAGCAAGTTTTAACGTAAAGAATCCTATTTCCCAGGCGCAACCTCAAGTGCAGATTCCTAGTCCGACCCTTGCACTAAATATGGCTGTAATTCAAGAGAAGAAGTTTCTTGGACTATCCCTAGATGCATACTATTCAAAGTTCGTCTCTGTTTTAAAGTACACGCCTCAAATGGATGTGACACAACAGGTGTCAAAGTTTTGTGCCAGGTTAAATTCACCCATAAACACCCACTTGGAATCAATGCACCCAATAGACCTTCAGGATGCGCTCATTCGAGCTACACCGATAATATAAGAGGTGCAAACCAAGACAAGAAATAATAGGACTTGGTCTTATAGGGATCAGAACAAGGGAGAGTATTGGTCTTAGGCCAAGAGAACACAGGGCCAAAATCATGGACAAAGGAAGAAAGCTAGGGCCAACACTATCAATAACTTCATTCCTACCCAAGGTAATGGCCGCAATCTTCGTTGTTTCCATTGCAACGAGCCTGGTCATTTTAAAAGGCAATGTCCCAAGTTTAGCAGAGGACAACGACAAGGGCCATTCCAAGGAGCCGCCCAAGGCCAAGGAGCCACCGTCAGGGCCAGAGGGAGAATCTTCAGTGTTGCCAATAAGGAGCTGGGTGATGAAGAAGACCCAACCCTAGAAGCAGACATTGAGAGGGCAACGGTTCATGCCGATCTTCACAAGAAAGGCCCAAATCGCCAATTCTCGGTGATTCAAACTCCATCGGAATATCAAGGTAAAAGCTTCAAAACCTTGATTGACTGTGGCAGTACACATTCCTTCATTTCACGAGTCTATGCAAGAAGATTAGGAATAGCCACAAAAGATGCACTTACCTTACTTGTGGAATTAGCAAATGGTCATGAGGCCTCTTGTACCAGGCAAACTGCTAAGGTGAAATTCCTACTGGGTGGAAAGTCGACTTCGATCAGATTCAAGGTAATGAACCTAGGTGTCCACGAATGTTTGCTCGGAATGGATTGGCTAATACCCAATGATGCCCACATTCACTATGGAAAGGGCCAAGTTTCCTTTCCAAATTTTGAAGGAAACTAGTCACAACTCAAGGAGAGACTGGTAGACCAAAAATTCAACTGGCCAAAGCAACACGGATAATAAAAGGAGTTAGAAAGGGGCTACCTGTCTATTTGATTAAACTAAATAAGCTAGATCAGAATCAGGAATCTAGGGAAGAACCTTCATGGTTAAAGGAATACACAGACGTATTTCTTGAAGAGTTGACAGAACTTCCTCCTCAAAGGGGATTCGATCACAAAATCAAGCTAGCGCCAGGAGCTGCACCAATCGCAAAGAGACCATATAGGATGTCCATCCCGGAAGCGATTGAGCTGAAGGAGCAACTCAAGCAACTATTAGACCAAGGCTACATCCATCCTAGCAGTTCGCCATGGGGAGCTCCAGTGCTGTTCCAGAAGAAGAAAGATGGAATGCTTCGGCTATGCATTGACTACAAAGGGCTGAATCAATCAACCATTAAGAACAAATACCCCATTCCAAGAATATATGAACTTCTTGACCGTCTTCAAGGTGCAAAAATCTTCTCCAAGATAGATCTCAGGTCTGGATATTATCATATAAGGATCAAGGAAGAAGATATCCCAAAGACGGCATTTAGCACAAGGTATGGACACTTTGAATTCTTGGTCATGTCGTTCGGGCTGACAAATGCTCCTGCTACCTTCAACAGGCTAATGCAGGATATCTTTAGGCCCTATCTTGATGACTTTATACTCGTCTTCTTTGACGATACCCTAGTCTACTCTAAGTAGGAAAAAGATCATGAACCCCAGCTTTGCATTTTTCTTGAAACAATGAGGACACACAAGCTTTATGCCAAGAAGAAGTGTGCAGTTTTCAAGCGACAGATTGAATATATGGGATTCATTGTATCAGGGGAAGGAATTTCAGTAGATTTGGCCAAGGTTAGAGACGTTCTGGAGTGGCTAACACCAACTTTTATCAAAGAAATACGTAGTTTTCTTGGATTGACAGGATGGTACAGGGTCTTTATAAAAAACTATGCTTTGATTGTAGCACCTCTGGGGCTGATCTACTAAAGAAGCAAGTATCAATTGTATGGTCACCTGCTGAACAGTCCAGCTTTGACAAACTAAATCAAAGCTTGGTATCAGCACCCAACCTGAAACTTCTGGATCTTAGTAAGGATTTTGAAGTGATAACTCATGCTAGCACACTTGCCTTAGGATGTGTGCTCATGCAAGAAGTTCATCCCATAGCATACTCTTCAAGGAAACTAAAGAGCCATGAAAGGAACTATGCTAGCCACGATCTGGAGCTATTGGCTGTTATCCATGCTCTCAAACTTTGGAGACACTACTTGCTGGGTAACAAATTTACCTTAGTGACGGACCACAAGAGTCTTAAATGGATTTTCACCCAGAATGAGCTCAATATGAGGCAACATCGATGGATTGAAGTGCTAGAAGAATATGATTTTGAAATCAAATACTGGCCTAGAAAGGAGAATGTAATTGCCGATGCACTCAGTCGCAAGGCATTTCTAAATTCTCTAATTTTGCAAGATCCATCAACAGCAAGATCTCTAGCCACAAAGGTATCCATGCCAAACAATCCAATTATTGAGCTAGCTAAAGACGAGGCATGCCATGACCCAACCTATTAGAAATTGCTAAGGGAAATCCCCATCAAAGATCAAGACTCGAAGCTACAAACAAAGTATCAAGAATTCTCCATCAATAGTGGATTTTTCTACTTTAGGACAAGATTATGTATCCTGGAAAGCCAATCACTCAAGCATAAGATACTTTGGGAAGCTCATGATTCCCCTTTCTCAGGACATCTTGGCTATGCCAAGACCCTTAATGCAATTAGAAAGAGCTATTATTGGGATAGGGTCAAAGGTGATGTTCTCAAATATGTCATAGAATGTTTGTCTTGTCAACGCATTAAGGCCGAACATGTCAAAATGCCATGGAAATTGCAACCACTTGACATTCCCCAAATGAAATGGGAATTCATTAGTATGGACTTTGTTGTTGGCCTACCCCAAGTTCAGGGACGATACAACTCCATTATGGTTGTGGTGGATATACTCACCAAGGTTGCACATCTTATTCTTGTTAAGACAAACTATAAAGCCTCAGATATCGCAAGGTTATTCATCAAGGAAATATTCAAACTGCATGGGCTACCCAGAAGAATCATTAGTGATTGTGACTCTCTCTCTTCACATCACACTTCTGGAGGGCTACCTTCGAGGCCATAGGGACTCAACTCTGTTTCAGTACAGCTTACATCCCCAAACCAATGGTCAAATGGAACAAGTCAACCAAGTCGTTGAAGATATGCTTAGGGCACACTGTTGTCGCGAACCCAAAAAGTGGATTCAATGTTTGCCACTGGTTGAGTTTGCCTACAATGCTTCTTACCAACAAAGCATTTAGATGACCCCTTTTCAAGCATTTTGTGGGCACGATTGTCGTACTCCTTTAAGCTTTTTGGATCCAACCTTGAAGGTTGAAGCTTCAAGGTAGATGCTGGAAGACATGGACTACATGGATGGATGAAAGTACTGTCAACCAATAATAACCCCCAGATCTTCTCGAGATGAGGACATATCGATTCCTCTAAGCAGGAGAGAATGTAATATTTCCATAATGAAATATTGAAGACCCTAGATCTCACAGAAAAGCGATTCAAAGTAACTTCCCACAACAAAAAGACCCTGGGCTAAGTGCTCCACCCTCGCGCATTAGCAAACACCAACCCCGCATCGTGTATAGGAAGCCATGGTTAAAAACCGCAAGCCCACGTGGGAACACCCCTTCAAGGGACAAAAAGGGATAATTTTTGCAAATTTTTTAATGGATAAACTCCCTCCCCTTCAGCCGTTGCATGGCGGGGAGAGGGAGTATGTGTGGAAGTATGAGAGCATGGGGGAGGGGAGCATGCAGATTGCCACTTGTGCGGCTACCCCCCCCTTCACAACCTATAAGAACCCTCCCCTCCTAAGCTTGAGAGGGAGGGGGAGAGAGAGAGGATCGTGCTACTGCCGCTACCTGTGGAACTCCCCCTGCCAATAGCTGCCGCCTGGTTGGCTGCCGCATTCATCGCCATCATCACCATCATCATCATTCATCATCATCATCATCATCATCATCATCATCATCATCATCATCGTCGTCGTCATCATCATTTTCATCTCCTTCATCATCATCGTCATCTTCGTTTTCATCTCCTTCATCATCCTCAATCATCACTTTCTCTCTCCACGTCATTTTCCTGTGACAGAAGCTTGGAAGCTTCTAACTAAAGCTTCTCTAGGCCTTGTTCTCCTGTGCTTCCCCGAGTTTTTAAAAACCGTGTCCTGTAAGGCTTGTGTCTTGTGCAGAGGAGGAGATATCAAACAGAAGTGACTTCATAATGTGTAAGAGAGCCAAGAGGAAGTTCGCTGAATCGAAATCTGTTGCACCAATGGCTCCCAAGCAAAAGACAAGAGGAGCACATGCGGGAGCTTCCAACCTGAGTACGCAAGTGGACAACGCCCCGATTCTTAATGCCCAAATTTTGATAATATTCCCGCATGAAAGGATGCATTAAGCATGTCTTAAATTCTCATAGGGAAATTTAAATACATTTACTCATTCTATTTACAAGGTTTAGTGGCACGTCGAGTGCTTGCATTTGCTTGCACTTCCGTGGTCATGAGTAGCTACATTTTTGAATGTATGATGCATAAGTTTAAAGATGGAATTCGTGCTAAGACCGCGTCCTTGTTGCATCTCGCAAAGGATAAGGCTTATGTCGCATAATGCACTTGAAATAAATTCTTGGTTGTCATTCATGTAGAAGATAATCGTAGACATTCATTAGATGATATCCAAATAGTTGCAAAGCATGGAAAGGATTTATGTACTTTGCAAATTGCATGCGATGGTAGTTACAATTTAGGTTGGGTTAAGTACTAAAGCAAGGATTAAATCAATGATGGATTCATGACATTCGCTCACGCTTGGAGTTCTTTCATCAAAGTTTGAATGCATGATCATTAAAATAATAAAGTTTTGAATTTGATGCATATACGTGGGATTTACAAGAAGTAGTTTTGGATGTCAATTAATACCGTTTAGGGCAAGGAAAAGAAACGATCATTGTAGATCTTATAGCTGCATAGAAGGAAAATGTCTATGGTCTTGAAATCGCATATTTGCATGGAATGTTACATCTTGTAGTTACTTACATCTTTTTAGGGGAAGGTACTTGCAAATTTAGAAGAAAGTATTTGCATCTTTAGAAAGGAAAGATCATCTTAAATTGTGGATTGGTTAAATCAACCAAGTAATTCACGTATAATTGAATAGCTTACATGAGAATCATAAAGGTATGATTAGTTAGTATATGACGATCACCTCAATGTGCTAGGTAGGGATAAGCTATGATAAAATTCTGCATAGTATCGCACTTGGGTTGTTGACTTAATACTTCCGACCTTAAAGGTCCTACCCACATTCACGGAATGTTAGGGTTATCTAAACGCCCATGCAAGAATGATCTAGGGTTTTCACCCTAAGGATCAAATGACCAAAATGCTAGACACCTATGAGGAATCTAGGGAATCCTAGGGCCAAAATGTTTATCGGCCTAGTAGGGTTAGGGTTTGAAATGGGTCAGGAGGACTCCCAAGCCCTTAACTTGATCAAAGGTATTCTTGATAAAGTAATACCATCCCCACAAGTTAGGTATTGACACCTATCTCATGCAACAAGATGCAACATTATACGGTCTTGTGTCTAAATAGTATTGCCACTCCTTAGAATAAGGTTGGCGAGTTCTAAGTACGAGTCTAATTTTCTAGAGGATGAGTAGTCATCCTACTACCTCACCCTTCCTTGGGCCTGATTTTTCAAGTTAGGGGAGTTACGAATTTGCCAAGAAAGCAATTGACCAACCAAGTTAGGGCGACAAGGTTGTCTAGGATTTATTGTCTATAATTTAAGGATACCTAAGGTAGTGACAATTTGGGACAACAGGGTGTAAACCCTAACCCAAGGAAAAAGGGGTAAACAAGCAACTCAGCTTACGAAACCCTTGGGATCTTGCCAAGTTGCGATTGATCCAGGATCGAATGTTGGGAGCATTCGGGAAGAAGGATTCACACCTTAGTAGTTGGCCGTACAAATGACCACTGGAATGCTTGTGATTGTACACTTAGGAGCACTGTTTGTACTTTTTTGCTCAAGGAACTAATGCCGAAAAAATAACTAATGCTTCAGGTTGAAAGCTTGGAGGGAGAGGCAGTACCAATTACCTCCGACTATCTGCCTGACCCTATCCAAGGGGGTTGTTAGTCGCGCCGCGGGGTACGTGGACCAAACCCGCCGCAAGAGGTCTCTCCGTGGGTGCTACTTGGAGCAAGAGGACGCTTGGGTGCCAGGGGAGGCTCTGGTTGTAAATCCCTTGCCTTTGGATCCTACACAAGAGGCCGACGTGACTTGAGATGGGATCTTGAGGCCCGCATACTAGTCAAAGTTTATGATTTATTGCTTTTTATACATCAAAACATGACAAAATGAACCTCTACACCTATGCAACGAAAGCAATACCTAAACGTAGGGGGTTGGGAGGTTTAAATGGTGTGATTTGCGTGCTGATTGTTGCTGTTTTCTAATACATATCATGGCAGACAGTTCGTGGTATGTTAATTAAGAGGATAGTAGCACGAGTGTGATCTCGGTGATATCCTTACATTGCCGCAATGGGTTAGTGAAATGCATGGAAAAGCTTGATTGTGCACCACGTATTTCTAATTTAAAATGGTGTTTGAGCACTTTAGAATCATTCACTTTTGCATGTGCATGACGATCATGGTATCAAAATAAAAATGACTGGATGCATAGCACATGTTTTCAATGACAATGACCCACGCTTGAGTGTGGAAAGGCATCCTAAGCCATACGATAGACGTTCGTTTCTTGTGGGATTATTTGGTGAGGAAACATGGTATATCTCCTGGAGACATTTGAAATGAAAGAGTGGAGTTTGTTTGTTTGTTTGAAATGTTGAGCAGTGCATCAAGGGGCTAATCCCTGCGGTATAGGAGAGCTGTAGTGGAGCCGCGGTGTTTCTACCGAGAGGTTGCCTCCTATATATGTGATTATCGTGGTATTTATTTCCAATGTGTATGGGTTCTCCCTCTGTGGAGTTTATAGAAAGGGAAACGTTGGACTAAAAAGCTATAAAACTATAAACGCATAGATTAGGCTTTAGGATAGTTCGTCCTTTAGCAGAAGATAGACGCTCCTGGTCCGCGAGGCCATGAGTGTGTGTTTTTCTGTTATGAGTATGAGGTCCGGCTAGTGCCATAGCCAGTGCCGGCCCATTTGAGGTCCCATCAGTGGTGCGTCTGCCGAGAGCTGCCAACAAGTGGTGGTTCTCGAATCTAGGGTTTTTAGGCACCAAAAAGTTGGTTTATGTTCTCTGACAAGGACCATCAAGCCGAAATACAAAAAGCAAAACGTGCTGAGAGGGCTAGAAGGTGGTTGGAGATTGTAAGTCGCTATTCTCCTCAAAGGAGTAGCCCCATACGCATAAGAGGTAGTGGTCTTGGTAACCCAACTACTGCACATAGTCCTTTAGGTGCAGGAGGAAGCGCAAGTTCTTCCTCTGTTCCACCAAGTTAACCCGCTTCAAGTGGGGGTGTGATTCCATCAGTTCAAACTCCTATTGTTAATCCGATTGTCTTCATGGCACAACCCATTGCAATTCCTGCAGGGACGCCGGATTTGCCAGCTTTAGGAGTTCCTTTGCCCATTTTTAATGGGTTAGCCGAAGAAGATGCGGAGTTTCACATTTGTGAATTCCAAAGATTAATGTTTAATTACCGCATTCAAGATGAGGGACATCTTATGATGTTCTTTAACATGACATTAAAAGAAAGGGCTACAGTATGTTATCATAGCATGGAGACTGGAACCATAACCACAATCGATCAATTTTACGCAGCTTTCCAAGGAGAATATGCTCCTGAAAGAGGTGGCCAATACTGGTTGCGTGTTTTGAATGTAACACGCCAAGACCCCCATGAGAATGTGAAAGCCTATGCCAAGAAGCTTAAGGAAGTGTTTCGTAAGTTACAAACTTACATTCCTATTCCGCCAGCTACCCAATTGCAATACTTCTTGCATGGATTGGATTTCAATATTCAGGTACAATTGAGCAGTGTGGCTTTGGCTGATATAGACACTGTCATCGCGCGGGCAGAAGGAGTAGAGTCACGATTAGAAACGGCCTACTCCTCTCGAATAAATCTTAATGCGGGTCTAGTACCTGGAGGCAATTTACCATTGATAAATGGAAGTCAAGGGATGCCTATGAATAGCCCTAATGGGAGAGGAAGCATGGTTCAAAATGTACCTTTGCTGCCAGCTCCTCCTAGTCTGACTATGCCTATGGCTAGCCAGTTGGCTCCACCAAATGTTGGAGGCCAAGCTTCGAACCCTAATGTTGTTCCTGTGAGTCAACAACCAATGCCCAATCAAATTGTTAGGCCAATGGAACGACGGATAGATGATCAAGGCTATGAGTCGAGTGCCTTTAATATTCTTGGTGAAGTTAAGGATGTGATGAAGCAGTACATTGACATGATTTTTGAACAATATTAGCAAATAGCTGTTGACTTCAATTTCTTGAAGAAGCAGTAGAATCTGATAGGGAGTCGACGCCTTGAAGAGGGTGGTCCATCAAGATTCAGCTATACGTGGTGTGGGGGACAACATCTCCCTAGAAACTATTCAAATGTTAAGTGTGATATTTATGGGAAGTCGGGCCACTTAGCTGCTACATGTTGGAGTAAGATTAGTTCCCTCCAAGAAGGGAGTAGACAGCCAGGTCCAATTAATCTTAGAGCGCAAGGTAATAACCTCCAGCAAAATGATGGACCAAGACAAATACTACAAAGGGGAAATACCACTATAGAAGAGTTGCCACAAGGCAATGGAGTTAGCCTTATCGAGGCTGTACGTGTCAATGGCGCTGAAACCTCTAACCTCCGAGCCGTGACAAGAGGCCAAAAGTCTAAAGAGGTTAATAAAGATAATGCAAAACCGATCAAGGGAAACCCTAAGCAAGGGGATAAGGGGACGCAAGTCCTGAATCCTGGCATGGAAGGTGGACCTCTAAGGCCTGTTGATAAAAAAGTTGATCCTAATAAGGATGAGGAAGTGCCAAAAAAGAAGGCAAGAGCTAAAAAAAAAGCAGCAAAGCCAGTCCCGGGACCAAAGGAAAGAATGGTTTGGCGAGAAAAGAGAGCTTTGGCCACCTATCATGATTTTGATTTAGCAAGTTCTCTTTGCGAAGTCAAACCAGATGTAAGCCTCTTACAGTTGATTAAATTATCTCCAGGAGTACGCAAGGAATTCAAGAAGATCCTGCGTATTGGGTGTATTGTAGAACCTTTGGGCATGGCACGAGTAGGGGAAGATTGGTTTGATCATACTGAAAAGAATTGCCCCAGGGTTCCAGCATACGTGGATGGAATATTAGTAGAGTATGCTATCGTAGACACTGGGTCCTCCATCAATATCATGAGTTCAGAGTTGATGGAGAGGTTGGGTCTAGGCATCCAAAAAGATAGCTCCACCCTTCTTAGAATGGCTGATGATAGTCTAAGGCAACCAGAAGGTTGCGTTACTAGAGTCCATGTTACAGTTGCAAGTGTAGAATGCTTCTTAGACTTTAGGGTGATAAGATTTGCAGGACGCCCTAGCTATCGAGTCTTGCTAGGTAGGCCTTGGATCTTACAAACAGACTGTCAAGTCGATATACCTGCCGATCGAGTGGTTCTAGGTAGAGGTGCTAATCGAGTGATAGTCGATGCTTATCCTAAGTCTCCTTAGAGTGAGAGAGCTCCTTTATCCTCTACTGAATTAGAAACAACAGATGATCCATCTAGTAGTGAGACATCATCCAGTGATGAATCTAAAGAGGGGTCCACTACAGAGGATATTTATCAGATAACTCTAAATGAGCCGATAGAGCCGTAAGATAGGATAAGAGATGCAGATGTGATTGAGTTGGACCTTGGCACACCGAATGATTCGCGACCAATTAAATTAGATTCCATGCTCAGTTCAGCAGAAAGGGAGGACTATGTGTCCTTGATTCAAGAATTCCGTGATATCTTTTCTTGGAGTTATGACGAGTTGAGAGGCATTCCTCCTAGCCTGGCTGTTCATACTATTCCTATAAAAGAAGGCACTCGTCCTGTGCGTCAGAAGATAAGGCGTATGCCTTTTGAATTGAAGGACGGGCTGTTTGACGAGTTACAAAAGTTATAAGTTACGAAAAGCTGGTTTGATCTTCCCTGTACAACACACAGAATGGTGTTCACCAGTTGTCATCAGGAAGAAGAAAAACAACTAGATCCGACTATGTGTAGATTTTAGAGAGCTGAATAAGCAGACGGTTAAGGATTACTATCCGTTGCCATTTATTGACCGGATTTTGGATCAATTAGCGGGTAGAAAAATATATTCGTTTATGGATTGCTTTGCGGGTTATAACCATTGCAGAAGAGGACAAGTTGAAAACAACTTTTATTACCGTCTTTGGTACTTTTGCGTACCATGTGATGGCCTTTGGATTGTGCAAGGCACCTGGATCATGGCAACGAACATCAGATAAGACCTTTGGTGACATCACCCCAAATGAGTTGAAAGTATTTATCGATGACTTGGGGGCAGCCACTGTAAGGGAAAGGATGTTGATTATTTTAAGGAAGTGCTTTGAGCGTTGCAGACAATTTTGTATCACTCTTAATCCACAGAAGTGTGTCTTTGGAGTGCCTTATGGGCTATTGCTAGGTCATGTGGTCAGTTCAGTAGGGATAGCAACTGACCCTAAAAAGATCAAGGTTATAGTCGCTATGAGTCCACCGTGCACTCCGAAAGAGGTACATAGCTTTCTGTCATCGATAGGGTACTATCGGAGGTTTATAAATGCCTTGGCAGAAAGGACTTTGCCATTAACGAACTTATTATCCTTTAGCTGTCTATTTGTATGGAGCGACCCTTGTAAGGTAGCTTTCGAGGATGTGAAATAGGAGCTAGTAAAAGTACCAGTTTTAAAAGCACCTAAAAAAGGGGAGGTATTTTACATATTTTCAGCAACCACCATGTATAGCATCAGCTACTGTTTAGCCCAAATCTGGGAGGAAAAGTGGTATTATCCTATAGCTTTTGCTAGTCGAAAATTAGGCATATCAGAAATTAACTATACTTACATGGAGAAGTTTTGCCTTGCGATGGTCTTTGTGACTAAAAAAATTAGGCACTATATCCTCTATGAGAAGGTAGTTTTCTATACGAAGGCGAAAGGGCTTAGATTGCTTATGAACAAGCTACAACCGCCTGATCGTCTGGTAAAGTGGTTAATCACTTTGCAGGACTTTGATTATTAGATTAAGAGTAAGCCACTGAGGTTGCAGGGGATTGTGGAATGCCTTATGGATTTCGGGGAGCCGAAAGAGACTTTGGTTGAAGGAAGTGATATCGAAGAGATGTTTAAAATTGATACAGCTTCTATCCCATCTTGGTATGCTGCTATCACGCATTATCTATCAACGGGAGAGACTGGAGCTGGTTTATCAAAATCAGAAAAGAGAAAAATCAGACAACATGCTTTGAAGTTTTCCTTGATCGCAGGAACACTATATTGGCAGGGTGTTGATGATATCTATCACTGATGTGTGATGCCTGATGAGGTTCCTTTCATCTTGGAGGAGTCCCATGACTCTGCATGTGGAGGGCACTTCGTTGGACGGTTGACGGCGCAGAAAGCTTTAAGAGCTGGATATTGGTGGCTATCCATCTTCCAAGATTCTTTTGAGTACGTTAAGAGATGTGATACCTGTCAAAGACATGATAGCAGAGAGAATAGGAAATCCCACTTACGCTTATTATGGCTATCCTTCCATTTGAGAAGTGGGGCATTGATTTTGTGGGTCCTATCACCCCGTCGTCTACTACCCAGAAGAGGTACATTATAGTAGCAACTGATTATTTTACAAAATGGTCAGAAGCGCGGGCAACGAGGTAGGACAATGCAAAAGAGACTACAAGTTTCCTTTTAGAGCAGATTATCTGCCGTTTTGGTCCACCAAAGGAACTAGTGTCGGACCATGGAACCCACTTTTTGAATAAAGTGATCAAAAGCCTGATTGAAGCTTGGCAAATCAAGCACAATAAAACGACCCCTTATAATCCGCAAGCAAACGGCAAGTCAAAAGTACTAATAAGAAGCTTGTGGGTATCTTGTTTAAAATAGTCTCTGAGAAGAAACGAGACTGGGACAGGAAGTTGTATGTGGCAGTATGGGCATACAATACAACGTTCAAGCGAGCTACCGGCCATACTCCATTTAAATTAGTTTATGGGAAAGTGTAATATTTCCGCACACTCCGTACCGTAAATATTAACTGTCCGCACGCGGTGTAAACCCTGTGCAAAGGTATTCCCTACTTCGCAAGTTATTAGTAACTTAAACCATACCATTCACGAGGTCTCCACG
This sequence comes from Lygodium microphyllum, assembly GCF_053477565.2. Lineage (NCBI taxonomy): Eukaryota > Viridiplantae > Streptophyta > Polypodiopsida > Schizaeales > Lygodiaceae > Lygodium > Lygodium microphyllum. Next base: position 2,207,595 of record NC_141152.1, on the reverse strand, counting down.
TCGATAATTAAAAGCTGGGGTTGAAGACCGTATAACCGCAAGGGAACGACCGCTTGGGAAGGGCAATAGGATAAATTAAGGCAAATTTTTTTACTATTATCCCTTCCCCCAGCCGATGCATGGCTGGAGGAGAGGGAGTGTGGAGGGGGGATGGCCAAGTGAGGGACTGCATGAGGGGAGTCCTCCACGTGTGTGGAGGCCCTCTTCCCCACCCCCATGCCTATATAAACACCCCCATCAAGGGGGTGTGCTGGAGTGAGAGAAAGGGAGAAGCTGTGGGAGGGAGAGAGCTAGAGGAGGAGGAGGTCGCTGTGCCGACGTGAAGGGAGGAAGGGCCGCCATCGTTCAGGAGCCGCCGCGCTGCCGCCAGCTGCCATAGCCACCGCCAGTCCAGTCCGCCAGTCGCTGCCGCCCTGTCCGCCGGCCAGCTCAGGCTGCCGCGCCACGTGGATCACGACCCCCCCCCCCCCCCCACGTGTTTCTGTTGAAGCTACATAAGCTTCTTAGAAGCTTCTTTAGAAGCTTCTAAGGAGAGGGCCTCCTTAAGGTCCCTTCCCACCACATTACTAAGAAGACCTCTTCATACCCTTCCCGGGACTTTGAAGAGGGGACGGTGAAGCCATAAAGACCCCCGCAAGACCCATCGAAAAGGCTTTCGCAAGAAGATTTTAAAGCCGCAAGCCGTCCGAGATTAAATTCCGTGCCGATTCGAGTTTTCTTGAAAGACTCCTAAAGCCTTTACCACAAGCACCATCCCGAAAAGGAAATCTCCCGCATACAAGGATAAAGGCAGAGGTCGGAAGGCCGCATTCCGAGGGCCGTCACTCCGTAGACCACAAAGGCAAATCGGAAGTCGAATTTACGACTACGATGGCCCCAAAAAGATCACAAGGTGCGACCGCGGAAGGCTCATCTCCGAATGTACAAGTGGACATCTCCTTGAGCCCACAAGTCCAGGTTCTTTTGAGTTATTCTCGCATGATTAGACGCGCTTAGCTGATAGAGGAAATTGCATTTTTACGTTTAATTTTAATGCATACGGAAATTGGAAAGAAATACATGTGACAAAGCATCTCTTGAAACCTTAGGTAAGATTGAAATATGTCATGAATTTGAACGAGTAGAAGGCTAGTTGCATGTAGTTCTGGTACCTTATCAAGGTAATGAGTCTAAACTTAGGCAAAAAAATGGAATTTATAAGTACATTATCTTCCGTCCTAGACATGGTAGAAATAAGCGTGTGCCGCACATTAGGCAACATACTTCTCGTAATGATTTCATAGGAAAAGGTTAGCACCTTAAGGTATCATCCGGAAAGAAATAATAGAGTACTAAAGTGAACATATGGACTTGCAAACAGCTTGTAAGATGGAATAGATTAACACTAGTTTTGTATGAGTTTCATTGACTACTTCGTAGCTAGGAGAATGTTGTGTATTGCGTAGTCGTCATGTGAAAAATGTCATTCATTAAGAGCCGCAATTAGGAGTCAAAGCATAAGATGCCAAAGTGTAGACAACAAGGTTGTAGGTACGACTATTGATGTAAGACCTAGTAGGTCCTAGGAAAAGTTAGTAGCCAGATTATCGTGCACCAAAGAAAGATAAAGTTATCATGGGCCATGTGATGCGTAAAGGCAATAAATCGCATGTTTACGCGTGTTGGTGTAGTTGTAAGTATTGTTACCCGTTAGATTTAGATTATTACCCTTGAGAAGGATCATCCTTGTCGCAAGACAAGCATAATTGAATTGACTAAGTAATCTAAACCACAAGGATTCGCATGGACATGATTGAGTCGATATGATAGGAATCCTAAGTGTTAACTAGGGTTTAGTGCAATTCGACCTAGCTTTAGACAAAAACCGTGATTCTAAAGATCCTACACATGTTCACAAAATGTCGAAGCAATGGGATGTTCATGCATGAAATGATCTAAGGTTTTATCCTAAGGATCATGACGAAACTCCGACGGAGTTGCATATTTCTAGAACCAGGGGCCAACCTAATTAGGAATGATTTGGAGGATACCCTAAAACCCTGTTACTCGGCTGGGTAAATACCGTGAACGGAAAACACTAAGCAATGGAATGATCCCGTGGAATTAGATGCAATACATGTGCAAAAAGCTGCAACATTGTATAGACTTGAGATTTTACCACAAGAGAGTTTTGTCATCTCTCGAAATGAGGTTGGCAAGTTAATTTACAAGAGGATGAGTAATCATCCTGTTACTCACTTTTCTTGGGGAATAATTGCCAAGGAAAAGGAAAGTTAGGTATTTGCGAATGACCCGACAATAAACTAAAGCGACATGGTCGCTGGATCCTGGCACAACAAAACCTTAAGCATTGGTAGGGTATGACCCTAACCCAAGAATGATAGGAATCTTGCCAAGTTGCAATTGATTCCGGATCGAATGCGGGTTGCATTCGGAGGAAAGGAGTCACTCCTTAACAGTTTGCCAGCCAAACGACCATTGGAATTTGATTGTGCTTGTAACAGTTTAGAAAGCACTGTTTGCATTGTTTGCTCAATGAACTAAAGGAGGAAAACATATCTAATACTTTAGGTTGAAGCCTGAAGGGAGAGGCAGCTTCAGTTACCCCCGACTGCCTGCCTAACCCTAACCAAGGGGGTTGTTAGCCGCGCCGGGAACGTGGACCGAACCCGCCGCGAGAGGTCTCTCCGTTGAGTTCTGCTTGGAGCAGGAGGACGCTTGGGTGCCAGGGGGGGCTCTGGCTGTAAATCCCTCGCCTTCCGGGTCCTGCACAAGAGACTAACGTGACTCGGGATTGGATCTCGAGGCCCGCATACTAGTCTACGGGCGGAAACTTGGATTAGTGATCCCTGGTGGATTACTAGATAGCCTTCGGGCGGATTATGAATACGCCTACAGGCGGGAACTCCTTGTATTTCAAAGATAAAAGGATAAAATGATAATAAAGGAGTTGTTTGGCATTGTTTTCTTTATGTCCTGTGATAAGATTACGTGAAGGAACCAGTGCTTAACAGGGTTAATCAAGGAAGCTGTTTGTTATATGTCAAACTAATGTGGTAGGTAATTACATAACTAAAACAAGCCGAGGAAAGTGCGGAGGATGGACCATGGGTCCGTCCTACGGATGGGTGGTCCCGGTTAGCCGGGAACTTTTCTCAAAGTCTTCGACGAACAGAAGGATGATCATCGCCACCGAAACAAATAACGAGAACAATGACTTAGAATTAACTATTACCCGATTCACGCTGTTTTAGGGGAACGGAATGGGACTATGCCTTGTGGCAGAGAGGTCGAGCCTTGCATCCCTCTCGTTTCCCATTCTCCTTGAACCAAGTGCAGTGTGAATCCGCTTCGGATCGGGCGTTTCTACGTAAAGTAGTTCGATCGGGGCTGATGCTAGTTGCTGCTAGCTAATGACCAAACAGGAAAACCCAAATTCAGGTCGATCCTAAGTGGGAACGGCCAGGATACTTCCGCTACATGGCAGACGCGGGAAGACCTAGATCGCAAGTCCCGTAACATTCCATGGGAGTGCCGGGCGGAGCTTTCTAGACATCCTTCCCGATGGACTGCTAAGACGTGTCCGGAATGATTCTAGCGGACACGTTACAGAAAGAGTGTGTATTACCCCTCGAAATTGAGTTGCCAACCATACGGTTTGCAATTAACAACTCTTTGGGAGATGCGGATGCACTCTTTGAACGTTTCACGACCAAAGCCCACCTAGATGAGCTAAAATGCAGAGCTTATTACACAAGGAGGTAGCTAAACATCATATAAGGCAGTTGCACGACTTTAAAGCAAACAAGTATGCTAACACAGAAAGTGCATTACAGGTCCATGCTGGGGCTGATTTGAGACCTGCAAAAGAGCTTAAAGCTAGTTGATGGGGCAGTTAATTCCTTATTTCCATATCTGGAGTAGAGATACCGTCAGGGGAAACTCATCTGGTGGAGCAAAGGATACAAAATGATTGAGCAAGAAGATAGAACCTTTGTGTGGGAGATCAAAGTCTTCTGCCATCACTGTTTACGAATATTGACAAATATCCCTGTTGAGTTTAATGAAGAAGGTGGGATGGAGCCATTAGTTCATCCTCTAAACATGCTAAATTTTGACTATCGTAGTTACGAATAGAGGAGTTCATGATGGCAAGATGTGTAAATTCATTGTGGATGTACACATTATATTTTGACGGGGCGTCCAGGGGCCCTAATAAAAAAGGGAGTGTTGCAGTAGTAATTCGAGATCCCTGACGTGGAGTTACGATGAAGTTAGCTGCTTATCTCGGGGTAGGATTCACTAACAATATGACGGAGTATAAAGCCTTGATTATGGGACTGCATATTGCCAAACAAGGTGGTATTTGGCAGTTGTTAGTAAAAGGGGATTCCCAGTTGATCTTGAATCAGCAAGATGGGACATACACAGTGTGGAATCCTATCCTTTGTATGTATCATCGAACTACGATGACCCTACTTGAGGAGTTTGAGAGAGTGTCTTTTCAGCTGATTCCACGTTACTGGAATCAGTTTGCAGATTCATTGGCAAATCTTGCTTATGAAGAAGACCTTTTCTTCAACTGTGGTCCTAGTTTGGATATTGCTATCAATAATGAGACAGAACATGGTCGCTTGTGGGGAATGTTATCAGAGCATGCAATATATGGCAGGCGATGGTTGATATGGGTGATGCAAAGAGTAGCCGAGACCAATCTATCGTTGTTATCCTGGAACCATAGGGTGATTAGACAACATGTTATGCATACACCTCTTGCTATATATGCAGGAGGGATGGGTCATAATCTTATGCATTTAGTTTAGGACTGTGAGTCCTATTTTTCCTCCTTGGAAAGGAGCATATTATTGTATATCTATACTATTTTGGGGAGGGATGTGTAGGTGCTATTCTATTTTATTTCATTAGGCCAAGAGGGCTAGTTTTGCGAGGTTTTAAATGCTTTATTTCATAAGGCCCAGAGGGCCAGTCGTCTATTTAGTACAGGTGCGGTTAATGGTTTCTTGTTTTAGTTCTGTGCTAGACAGGTTCAAAGAAGAGCTTGGAAGGAGCTATGTCGTGTGGAGACTTCTTGTGGCCCTATCTAGGTGATATCTCTCCTTTACGAGTATCGTGTTTTTATGCTATATGTGTCTATGTACTTGTAGGGGATTTTCTTTTCTTGTTGGGGACCGGAGTCCACGGCATGAAGTCCTAGGTTTAGGTTAGGTATGTCTGAGGGAGGGCTGAGTAGTTGTTGCCTCCTGTAAAGACATTGCCAGGCATCAAAAGGCTTGTTTTAGAAGGCAGTTCTAGTGACCTTGTTCTACTAGCCCGCTAGGCAGTCGTTCTAGGAGTTTTTGTTAGTTATGAGGCAGTTAGAGAAGCCTGCTAGAGGAAAATGATGAGAGAGGAAAAAAAAACCCTGAATATCTTTAAAGACAATAGATATATACAAAGGTGTGTAAAAAGGGGTTCTAACCCCTATAAAAATAGAAAATAAAAGAAAGGAAAATTTATAAGCAGTTGATCATCGCCTTGCGAAGGCCTGGTAGGTTCCTGGGGATGAGTCAGACCCAGGCCGATGCCTTGTCTTCCTAGGGGTGGCATATTGTTGGAAAAGAAGAAGGTAAGGAAGGTTGGAGCGAAAATAAAAGTGAGCGTTAGAAAAAGATTAAGTGTCGCCTTGCGAGGGCTTGGTAGGTTTTTCGGCACCGAGACAGGACCTGAGGCCGATGCCCTGTTCTCCTTGGGTCACTACGCTTAGCTCCCTCCTTTTTACATGCCCGAGTATGGAAGAATAAAAACATAAAAGAAGAAATGTGCTAAAAGAAAATTCTTCTTGATCAGGCTATAGGAGTCCTCGTCTAGTAGGAGCTCTTGGTTGTGTTGTCCTTAGTTAGGTAGATAGTTGAGACCACCACTTAGGGCGATCTCTTTGATAGTTCTTTTTAGTTTGGCCGTATTGGAGCAGTAGGTTAGTGACTAGCTTTGGCCCTTCTATTAGATTATGTTAGGCCTACTCCTTGTGGATTTCATGCCTTGGTTTTGTCAGAGGGTAGGGTGAGCATTGTGCTGTGTTTTAGTACGTACCTATTTTGTATCAGCTTTATGCTTCCTTTGGTTGTTTTGTGCAGATCTGTTGTGGGATTCGACGGGCTGACTCGCCCTATCCCGTGGTCGCCAATGAGAGCGGAGTTTTGAGCCCGGCATGTGCCTAAAATTTTCCAAAAAATCTAGGACGATTTTAAGCAATGGAGGCTCCGTTTGCTGGTTATGAAGTCATGCAAGGCGTCTCAGATTACGTAAAAACACGGTATGACCATTTTTATGAAGAAAAATGAAGGATTTTTGATAGTTTATGATGATAATTATGTTCTTATTGGATGAAAATTTGTTTGTGTGCTGATTGCATTATGAGTAATTGCTGTGTATCAGGAAATTCTGATTTTGCAATGATTTACATGCTCTATTTAATTCTCGTAAACCCAAAATGTGGTTTTTAAGTGGGAAAATGGTAGTTTTTCCGTTTCGGGTGGGTAAAAGGTGTTCCCATGGGGGAATATGGAAGATAAATTGAATGTTAGTATGCTGAAGTGATTGGAACAAGGAAAACCAGAAAATAGTATATTTTATTGGTAAATAAATCAAGAAAATAGAAAAAATAAGGAAAAAAATAGAAATACATCTTGGAAAAATAAGAAAAAATATAATGATTATTTGTGGATGTGTGGTAGTGGCAAAGCATGAGGTTTGGCCTCAGTTTTCCCTATCTCCTTGTCAAAGTTTGTGATTTATTACTTTTTATACATCAAAACATGACAAAATGAACCTTTATACCTATGCAACGAAAGCAATACCTAAACGTAGGGGGTTGGGAGGTTTGAATGGTGTGATTTGCATGCTGACTGTTGTTGATTTTCTGATGCATATCATGGCATAAAGTTCGTGGTATGTTAATTAAGAGGATAGTAGCACGAGTGTAATCCTTACATCGCCGCAACGGGTTAGAGAAATATATGGAAAAGCCTGATTGTGCACCACGTGTTTCTGATTTAAAATGGTGTTTGAGAACTTTAGAATCATTCACTTTTTCATGTGCATGACGATCATGGTATCGGAATAAAAATGGTTGGATGCATAGCACCTGTTTTCAATGACAATGACCCACTCTTGAGTGTGGAAAGGCATCCTAAGCCGCCGTAAGATAGATGTTCGTTTCTTGTGGGATTATTTGGTGAGGAAACATGGTATATCTCCTGGAGACGTTTGAAATGAAAGAGTGGAGTTTGTTCGTTTGTTTTATATGTTGAGCAGCGCATAAAGGGGCTCATCCGTGAGGTGTAGGAGAGCTGCAGTGGGGCTATGGTGTTTCTACCGAGAGGTTGCCTCCTATGTATGTGATTATCCTGGTATTTATTGCCAATGTGTATGGGTTCTCCCTCTGTGGAGTTTATAGAAAGGCAAACGTTGGACTACAAAACTATAAAACTATAAATGCATAGATTAGGCTTTAGGACAGTTCATCCTTTAGCAGAAGATACATGCTCCTGGTCCGCGAGGCCGTGAGGGTGTGTTTGCCTGTTATGAGTATGAGGTACGACTAGTGCCATAGCTAGTGCCGGCCCATTTGAGGTCCCATCACAAATACTGCAAAGAGGAAAGACTGTTGTAGAGGAGTTACCTCATGGCAGTGGAGTCAGCCTTACTGAGGCTGTACGTGTCAATGACACTGAAACTTCTAATCTACGAGCCACAACAAGAGGTCAAAAGATTAAAGAGGGTGACAAAGGAATTGTAAAACCTGTCGAGGGGGAAGCCCTAAGCAAGATGCTAGGGAAAAGCAAGTCCTGAATACTGATATGGAAGGTGGACCATTAAGACCTATTGGTAGTAAAGTCGATCCCGAGGAGGATAAAGGATTGCCAAGAAAGAAGGTAAATGCTAAAAAAGAGGCACTAAAGCCGATGGAAAGACCAAAGGAGAGAATGGTGTGGCACGAGAAGAGAACTTTGGCTAATTACCACGACTTTGATCTAGCAAGTTCCCTTTGCGAAGTCAAACCAGATGTGTATATAGTAGAACCTTTGGGCATAGCTAGAGTGGGGGAAGATTGGTTCAATCATGCTGAAAAGCATTGCCCTATAGTGGAGCACTCTATCGTGGACACACTGGACCCTCCATCAATATCATAAGTTCAGACTTGATGGAGAGGTTAGGTCTAGAGATCCAAAAAGACGGCTCCACACTTCTTAGGATGGCTAATGATAGTCTAAGATAACCAGAAGGTTGCATTACTAAGGTCCACGTTATAGTTGAGAACGTGGAATGCTATCTGGACTTTAGGGTGATAAGGTTTGTAGGACGTCCTAGCGATCGAGTTTTTCTAGGCAGACCATGGATTCTACAGACAAACTGTCAAGTCGATTTACCCACTGGTCGAGTGATTCTAGGTTGAGGTGCCCATCGTGTAATAGTGGATGCTTACCCTGAGTCTCCTCAGAGTGAGAGAGCTCCACTATCCTCCACTAAACTAGAAACAATAGATGATCCATCTGGTAGTGAGGCATCATCGAGCGGTGGATCTAAGGAAGGGTCCACTACAAAGGATATTTATCAAATAACCTTGAATGAGCTGATAGAGCCTTATGATCGAATAAGAGACTCAGACGTTATTGAGCTAGATCTTGGTACGCTAAATGATTCGCGGCCAATTAAATTAGGGTCCATGCTGAGTTCAAAAGAAAGAGAGGATTACGTGTCCTTAATTCGAGAGTTCCGCGATATCTTTGCTTGGAGCTATGACGAGCTTCGGGGTATTCCTCCTAGTCTAGCTGTGCATACTATTCATGTAAAGGAAGATACCTGCCCTATACGTTAGAACGTAAGGTGTATGCCTTTTGAATTAAGGGATGGGTTGTACGAGGAACTACAAAAGTTGCAGAAAGTGGGTTTGATCTTCCCTGTTCAGCATACTGAATGGTGCTCACCAGTTATGATCAGGAAGAAGAAGAATAATCAAATCCGTCTTTGTGTAGACTTTAGAGAGCTGAATAAGCACACTGTTAAAGATTACTATCCGTTGCCATTTATTGACCAAATTTTGGATCAACTAGCGGATAGGAAAATCTATTCGTTTATGGACTGCTTTGCAGGGTATAACCAAATGGTGGTCGCTGAGCAAGACAAGCTAAAAACGACGTTTATTATAGTCTTCGATACCTTTGCATACCATGTAATGGCATTTGGGTTGTGTAATGCACCTGGTTTGTGACAAAGAACAGCCGACAAGACCTTTGGTGACATCTCCCTAAAGGAGCTAAAAGTATTCATTGATGATCTGGGGGCAACCACCGTAAGGGATAGATAGCTCATCATTTTGTAGAAGTGTTTTGAGCATTGCAGACAATTTTACATAGCTCTTAACCCACGGAAGTGCATCTTCCGAGTCCCTTATGGGCTCTTGTTAGGCCATGTGGTTAGTTCCGTAGGGATTGCGACTGATCTTGAAAAGATCAAGGTCATAGTCACCATGAGTCCGCCATGTACTCCAAAGGAAGTGCATAGCTTTCTGTCATCAGTAGGGTATTATCGGAGGTTTATCAATACCTATTGTCCTTTAACTGTCAGTTTACATGGAGTGATGCTTACAAAGTATCTTTTGAGAATGTGAAGCAGGAGCTTGCCAAAGCATCTATTTTAAAAGCACCAAAAAGGGGTGAAATGTTCTATATATTTTCAGTAGCAACCATGTATAGTATTAGTTGCTGCTGTTTGGCCCAAATTTGGGAGGAAAAGTGGTATCATCTGATAGCTTTTTCTAGTCGGAAGTTGGGCATATCGAAAATTAACTACACCTATATGGAGAAGTTGTGCCTTGCTATGGTATTTACGACCAAGAATTTTAGGCACTACATTCTTTATGAGAGGGTGGTTTTTTATACGAAGGTGGAAGGGCTTTGATTGTTGTTGAATAAGTTACAATCGCCTGACCATTTAGCAAAGTGGTTAATCACTTTGCAAGAATTTGATTATGGGATTAAGAGCAAGATCTGCTGAAGCTTCAGGCATTGTAAAGTGTCTTGTGGATTTCGGAGAGCCAAAAGAGGTCGTGGTTGAAGGAAGTGACATGGAAACTTTGTTCAACATTGATACGACATCTATTCCCTCCTGGTATGCTGCTATAACGCACTATCTTTCTATGGGAGAGACTAGAGCTACTTTATCAAAATCGGAGAAGAGGAAAATTAAACAGCAGGCATTGAAATTTTCCTTGATCGAAGGCACATTATACCGGTGGGTTGTTGATGATATATATCGCTGATGTGTGATGCCTGACGAGGTTCCCTTTATTTTAGAAGAGTGCCATGACTCTGCTTGTGGAGGGCACTTTGCTGGGCGGTTAACAGCACAGAAAGCTTTAAGAGATGGATATTGGTGGCTGTCCATCTTCCAAGATTCCTTTGAGTACGTTAAGAGATGTGATACCTGTCAAAGGCATGACAACAGAGAGAATAGGAAACATCCACTTACGTCTATTATGGCTATCCTTCCATTTGAGAAGTGGGACATCGACTTTGTGGGTCCGATTACCCTGTTGCCTACTACTCAGAAAAGATACATTATAGTAGCAAACTGATTATTTTACAAAATGGTCAGAAGCACAAGCAACGAGGCAGGACAATGCAAAAGAGACTGTCACTTTCCTACTTGAGCAAATCATCTACTGATTTGGTCCGCCAAAAGAAATAGTATCGAACCGTGGAATCCATTTTTTAAACAAGGTAATTAAAAGTCTGACTAAAGCTTGGAAAATCAAGCATAAGAAGACGACCCCCTATAATCCACAAGATAATGGACAAGTTGAAAGTACCAATAAGTAGCTTATGGGTATCCTATCCAAGATAGTCTCCGAAAAGAAGCGGGACTAGGATACAAAATTATATGTGGCAATTTGGGCGTATAATACGGCATTTAAACGAGCCACTGGCCACACCCCATTCAAATTAGTTTATGGGGATGAGCGTGTTTTACCCTTAGAAATTGAGTTGCCGACCATAAGAATTGCAATCAATCATTCTTTAGGTGATGAAGATGCCCTATTTGAGTGGTTTACAACTATAGCCCACTTGGACGAGCTCAAATTGTAGAGTTTGTTACACCAGGAGGTAGCTAAACATCGGATGAAACGGTTGCATGATCTGAAAGCGAAAAAATATAATTTTGAAAAGGGGCAGTTAGTTTTATATTAGGATGTGCATAGGGAGCTATTTCTAGGAAAGTTGGAACCTTGATGGGATGGCCCTTACAAGATAGTTCTGATAGGTAAAAATAAGTCCCCAGTTCTATTAGCTGATCTACAAGGGGCGGAATTTAAGAATAAGATTAATCTTAATAAGATTAAACCTTATTATTTCTAAATATGCTAACACGCTAAATGCATTGCAGGTCCATACTGGGGCTGATTGGAGACCTGCAGGAGAGCTTAAATTGGTTGATGGTGTGGTTAATCCCTTATTTGGAGCACCCATATCTCGAGCAAAGATATCATCAGGGGAGGCTTATCTGGTAGAGCAAGGGATATAAAGTGATTGAGCAAGAAGATAGTACCTTTGTGTGGGAAATTAAAGTTTTTTACCATCACTCTTTACAAATCTTGACAAGCATCCCTGTTGAGTTTAATGAAGAAGGTGTGATGGAGCCGTTAGTTCATCCTCTAAATATGTTGAAATTTGACTATCACAATAACAAATAGGGGAGTTCTTGATGGCTGGCTGTGTAAACCCATTATGGACATATATATTATACTTTGATGGAGCGTCCAGAGGCCCTAATAGAAAAGGAAGTGTTGGAGTAGTTATCCAAGATCCCCGACGTAGAGTTACAATGAAATTAGTGGCTTATCTCGAGGTAGGATTCACTAACAACATGGCCAAGTATAAAGCTTTGATTATGGGATTGAATATTTCTAAGAAAGGTGGTATTAGGCGGTTGTTAATAAAAGGGGATTCCCAGTAGCTGATCTTAAATCAACTCAATGGGACATACACAGCCCGGAATCCTCTCCTTCGTATGTATCATCGAACTGCTATAACCCTACTTGATGAATTTGAGAGCATATCTCTTCAGCTGATTCCACATTATTGGAATCAGTTTGCGGATTCCTTAACTAATTTTTCTTATGAAGAGGACCTCTTTTTCAAGTGTGGTCCTAGTCCAGATGCTGCTATTGATATTGAGATAGGACCTGGTTGCTCGTGGGGAATATTATCAGACCACACGTTATATGGTAGGCGATGGTTGATATGGGTAATGCAAAGAGTAGCCGAGACCCATCTACCACTATTATCTTGGACCCATAGGTTGATCAGAAGATATGTTATCCGTACGTCTCTTGCTATATATGCAGGAGGTATGGGCCATAATTTGATACATTTAGTTTAGGGCTGAGAGCCCTATTTTTCCCCTTGGAATGGAGCATATTTGCGTATATCTGCCTTCTTCCAAAAGGAGGGATCTCTATGAGCTGTTTTGTTTGATTCCGTTAGGCCAAGAGGGCTAGTAGCTTTAAGTAGTTAATGTCTGGTTTCTTTAGGCCAAGAGGGCCAGTTGTTTTCAAGTTTTAATAATCTATCTCTTTAGGCCAAGAGGGCTAGTTAGTTTGCAGTGAAATGTACTATTTCTTTAGGCCAAGAAGGCCCTATCTCTATTTGGTGTAGGCACGATTAAAGCTTTGTTGTTTTAGTGATTGCACCATACAAGTTAATGAAGTTGCTGGAGGGAGCCTTTGCTGCGAAGAAGCTTCTTGTGGCCATTCCAGGTGGTTTCGTTCCCTTTTCAAGTTTTTCCCTTCAACAATTAATGATATATGTGCAAGTGAGGGTTTTCTTTCTTGTTGGGGACCGGCAATCAAGGCATGAAGTCCCAGGGTTAGGTTAGGTATGTCTGGGGGAGGTCTGAGTAGTCGTTGCCTCCTACAAGGCATTGTCAAGCATTGAAAGACCCTATTTTGCTGACCTACTAAGCGGCCGTTCTAGGAGTTCCTATTGTTCTAGTGACCCTATTTTGCTGACCTACTAAGCGGCCGTTCTAGGAGTTCCTATTAGTTGCGAGGTAGTTAGAGAAGCTTGCCAAGAAAAAATGATGATGAAAAAAGAAGAAAATCCCTGAATCTCTCAAAGAAAGTATATGAATATACGGAGGTGTATAAAAAGGGGTTTTAACCCCTATAACACTAAAAAAGCAAGAAAAATCCTTGAGTTATTGTTTATCGCCTTGGGAAGGCGTGGTAGGTTCCTGGGGACGAGTTAGACCTGAGGCCGATGCCTTGCCCTTCCTTGGGGTGAGATCTTGCCATAAAATAAAGAAAATAAAAGAAGATTGGAGTGAAAATAAAAGTGAGCATTAGAAAAGAATTAAGTGTCGCCTCGCGAGGGCTTCGTAGGTTTTTGGGTACTTATACAGGACCTGAGGCCGATGCCCTATTCTCCTTGGGTCACTACGCTCAGCTCCCTCCTTTTTACATGCCCGAGTATGGAAAAATAAAAGCCTAAAAGAAGAAGAACTGTGCTAAAAATATATATATTTCTTGATCAGGCTATAGGAGTTCTCGCCTAGTAGGAGCTCCTAGTTAGCTTGGATGTGTTGCAGCAGTTGGTTAGTGACTAGCTTCGAGCCTTCTATCAAATTATACTGGACCTACTCTTCATGGATTTCATGCCTTGGTTTTGTCAGGGGGTAGGGTATGAGCTGTGATGTGTTGTGTTGTGTATTTTTCGTATCAGCTTGATGCTCCTTTTTGTTGTTTATGAGCAGATCTCTTTGTGGGATTCGACGGGCTGAGTCGCCCTATCCCATGGTCGCCAATGACAGATGAATTTTGATGTAGATAAGTGCTTAAAAGTAGCTAAAAATTATGAATAATAGGGACAAAATAGATTTCGTCGAAGGCGGCGGTGGCAATCAGTACGATTTTAAGCGGCAATGCCCGGAAAGTACTTAAAAGAGCCACTGGATGGTGGTCAGAGAATTTTCATAATTTTTGGGCATGACAAATGAGACCTTGGGAGATGCTTGACAGTGGAAGACTTCAAGATGGATGCCCAAGATTTTTTAGACCACGATTCGGGTACCGAACGTGGAAAAATGAGTGCTCGGAAGGCCAAAGGCCAAAATGCCAAGTGAAAATGGACTTTAGGAGAGCCCAAAGGGTGTGACCCTTTGGGGCTCCCTTTGGGGAGAAAAAAATCAAAAAACGTGGAGGGGGGGTTGCGTTTTTTCGTGCAGGGTGAAAGAAGGTGTCATGGATAGAAATTGAGGAGATATGGGTTGTGGGGCCAGAGAACAAACCCCCCAACTAATCTTGGGCATGTTCTTCTTCCTATCTTCACTCTCCATTGCTCCAATCCGCTCCTCCAATGGTTGCCCGGTTGTGGAGATGCAGATCTAGTCTTTCTCTCTCCTCCCTCTCTCTCCTGCATAGAGGCAATTCATGTGTAAGAAATCAAGAAGAAGAGGGGCTGAAGGATGCTTTTTCAGCTGTGATCGGATTGCTTCAAGATGAAGAGGAGGCTGAGGAAAGAGGTTCAACACTAAAGAATGGTTGTTTCTCGATCTGTGGGCTACCCAGAATAGTTATTAAAAAACCCACAACACGCAAGACACGCAGTATGCTCCAATTTTATGAAAAAATTTGCTTATTTTTGTTGTTTCATGGTCCAAATGTTGTTCATATGCGATGAATTTTTGTTTAAACCTTGTTTGCATCATTTTTAAGGGATGTAACTACAAAAATGTAGAACCCATAATGACTTAGAGCCGTTATTAATTCTTTAAAACCCGCAAAATGTCATTTTAAATGGAAATTAGTGGTTTTTTTCGGTTTTGAGTTGGAAACAAGGGGGTGGAAATGGGACAAACTCAAAGAAAATGTTAAGTTTCAATCAAAATAATAAGCCAACACAAATAAATAAGGAAATACCTATTTTTCATGAGTAATAAATAGGAAAAAATAGTGAAAAATAGAGAAATTTGGGATTTTTATGCTAAAAAAATATGAAAAAATAAGATTTGTGTGCGTGAATGTTTGAGGAGGTTAAAGCATGAGGTCAAGCCTCAGTTTGGCCTTGTCCTTTGTATTATAGTATGTGTTTATTGGTTTTTACATACAAAAATGACACAAAACAACCATTTACACCTATGCAACGCAGCAACACCTAAACGATGAAGGGGGGAGGAAGTTTGTGCGGCGATCTAATTATTGAAAAGATACAAATTCTGATTTTCCTCTTTGTGCATAGCATTTAGGGATCGTTTCATAATTAAATATAGGCGACTAGTAGCACGGAAGTTCCGATGCTAGTCCCTAAAGCAGCGCATCACGTAATGCTTAGTTAAAATTCATGAAAGGGTTGTTTTCCGCACATCACATGGTTGGTTTTTTTAATCATAAAATGGTTGTGCACAATCATCATACACCTTGCATCAAGCATGCCATGTGGTATCTCCTAGAATGCATTGCAATTGATTGATAAACTTTGACCAACGCTGAGAGGACAGGAAACCTAAGTCATAGGTTAGACGGGCCCTTTCGTGGGGGTAAGTTTTTATTCTAGTCAACCAGTATAAAATGTATTGCTGGAATATTCATTCAGCCCTTTTCATGAGATGGAATTGAATGAAATCTGGAAAATTTGGATAGGGAAAGGGTCTTACTAATGCAATTCAGTGACTCACTGATTGCTTTAGTACTTACCCTTTTACAATATTTCAATTTGGGCAAGAGAATTCAACCAAAACAAGGCAAGGTTATGCAGCAAACTTGGCAAATGACACCTATGATGAGGTTATGATTGAATGGAAAATAACACTAATCTCTGATCTATTGATCAATTCAAAGAATTAATTGATCAATAATCTCTCATCAACAAGTGGAAAAGCATTAACAAGTGGATTATTGAGAGATTTCAGAGACTAAGCAAGAGAAATACCTTGATTAAGCTTGAAAAAGATGATAGATGTCAACTCCAATCCCATTGATGGAAAAATTCTTCAAAATCCACCATAAATCCAACATGAAGTTGGAAATATCCACTAAATCAGTCCATATGAGCTCCAATATGCTCAAATGCATGAAGAATCAATACCTTGGCCTTGCTTGAACACTTGAATACCAAAGATTCAATCTTCTTGAAGAAAAGCCCCAAAATAAACCTTCAATATGAGCTCCAATGTCCTTCATCGATAGAAATCTCTACAATGTCTTCAATCTTGAAGTCTATCCAACTTGTACATGGTACTAGAGAAGCCTTGGAGGTTGAAGAAGTCCAAAATTTGAAGAAATTTTAGCTTCCAGGTCTGTGGCTATGGCTGCCCTACTATGTTTTAGGGTTTTGAACAAAGGAGATGAAGATTAGAGTTCCCCTCTTACTGGAAGTTGCTGAAATAATGCTTGATGAAGTGCTTCAAAGCATGCAACCAATCAGTAGGAGATGAATAGAAGATCTGGAAGAGGATTAGATTAGGAAAATCTGTGCATTTTTCAATGCAATTTTCGGGCTATTTACTACTCCATCTATTGCATCAAACCCCTAACTTAGGTACTCAACTTGAAGCACAGAAGATAAAGAATCTTTGCCCCATGGTTTGGCTAGGAGAAATGATCATCAGAGAAGGAACTTGAAGGATTTCTAGGTAGCCACCATTGAAGCTTCAGCCAAAAGCTTGGAATAGAAGAGAATAGAAGCTCCCATTTGAAAAGAATAGAAGCTCCCTTTTGAAAAGTAATTGGGGTTTAAACCCAAATTAAGCCTGGTTAACTCTCATTTATCCTAATTATAAATGTTCTTTTTTAACCCTAAAGTTTTAGATTAAAACTTTTACTTTAGTTTCTTTATTTCAATACTTTAAAGTAACCATTAAAATTACTCATATAGACAAATGCTTCATTCTACATTATTATATCCTCGATATACTTGGATCGCTAAGTATATTCAAGTCCAACTATAGAAAATATAGAAAATTTTTAAGAAAAAAAATCTGAAAGACCTTCAAAATTCCTTGGATCCAATTTAATATTTAATTTTAAAAAATAAGTAGAAGAGATGAGCTACAATATATCATTATGCAAAGACAATATTGCATAGATTATAGAACTCCATCCTGCAATTTAATTATGATTTTAACCAGCACAATTGACTAATTACAGTATGTATTATCATAAGCTTGAATCATAGTAAACTAAGATTATCTAAATTGAAAGTACTTAGAAGTTTTTTAAAAAATTATATTTGTTCTTTATTTTTTTTTAAATACAAGGATTCCACTATCTCAAGGATATGTGGAGAAGCACATTGTTTACATGTCATGGATTTCTCACTACGAATCCTGACTTTTCTATTATCTAACTTGAAATAGAAGTTTCAGAGGGGCTCATTGGACATTAATTGGATTTTGTGTCTCAGAAAAGAAAAGGGCCAATGGCTCTCCACGCGCTGACCACAAAAGGATTATGACCATGCCATAAGATAACCACATATATGAGAGCTATATGTATCTCATCTCGGGTATCTTGATCCAAGCTGATCCACTCCCCTCGCAAAAGTCACCATCTTCTATATCAAAAAAGAAAATGCACAGAGTTTGTATAGTGATGAAATACCTATAGTAAAAAGAAAAATAATGATAAGTAAATGCGAATAACACAACAATTCATCTAAGCAAGACCTATGTCAATTAAATCAAGGCATTCAAAGTAGTAAAAAATATTTACCTGAATGTGAGATTAGATTGGTTGACCCTACATTCAATTGTCTCATCCAAATGTGTTTTTTTGACTTGCCAAGACTCACCCAATAGCTGACTCATCCATTCCTCGGATGGACACTTGCATTGATAATAAGTAATCTTTGTTTTCTTTAGAACATCACATGAACCAAACAAATGTGCAAACAATGAGAACCGAATAAACCAACTAAGATGCACATCTTTGGAGCCTATGGTGGGTTTCATAGCACTATTGATGGCAGATTTTATCTTGGACTTACATTCTCCTGACAACTCCAAGCTACCATTCAACCATTCACCACTAAATAGTGGCAGCAATGGGACATGGTGCAATCTCTAGCTTTCTACTACATACAATGAATTATAAAAAAAGATATTTTCAATTGCAAGCAGAGTTATTATCATAGATCAAAGAACATATGTCTTCATGCCAAACATGTATCTTGCCACTCAAACATTCCACATTCTGCCATTCATGCAAAGTTGATGGATATAGAGATGTTTGTAAAACAAGATTGAATTAAAACACTGCAAATATTTTTTAAAACAACTCTGATGCAAAAGAATAAACAATTATAAAATTTAAAAACTTATTGTTTTGTTTATAATGTACAATGTAGTTCTTGTTATGTACAAAGATTTATTTGTGCATATAAACATGTTGGATCAACACTTCTGTTACTCTACTTGTTCCATTGAACTCTTTTCTGAAGTCTAAAATTCTACCTTTCTAATGATTGCTAGGGTTTGCAACATCCTTACGCCTAACCTTGAAACTCCCTCGAGTACTTGGGTGCATCAAAATCCAATCCAACTTATAGTACTTATCACAAATCCAATTACTGCCACTATCTTTCCTATTGAAGACCTCCACTCTGCAAGTATGTTATTGATTTTTTTCCTTCGTGAAGACATCTATGATAACCAAATAGAAAAGCTACCTATCAATATGTGTATAATTTACAAATGTTCTCTCCAAATGAAATGAAATTTAAATGGAGCAATTTAAAAAATACATTGTACCTGCAATTCTTGTCACAAAGAAGCCCAGAGATGTTGAACAAGAAGTTGACTTATAACAAGACCATTGTTCCTTCATTGACAAATTCCTAGAGTACAAAAACAAAAGAAATATCGAGTCAAAGCATACATATAACTTACATAAGCTTTTTCCAAATGAGTCAAAACTTAACCATGGAGCAACAGAAAAAAGTGGCAATACACCTGTGGCTCTCTTTGCAAAGAAGCCCAAAGATATTGAAGTAGTTGAGTTTTAAAAAAATCATTGTTCTCCACCCTCAAAGACTCTCGGAGTAAAAAAACAAAGGAAAAATCAATATACATATAGCTTGCATACATTTTGTCCAAACAATATAAAATTTAACCATAGAGCAGCAAAAAAAAGACAACATACCTATAACTTTGTCTACAAAGAAACGTAAGATTTTGAAGAAAAAGTTGAGCGTTCAAAAGATCATTGTTCTTGATTGTAAGAGACTCCTTGAGTACCAAAACAAAAGAAATTGCATGTCAAAGAATGCACATAACTTGCACAGGTCTTGTCCAAACGAGATAAAGCTTTACCATAGAACATCCATGGAAGAGAACAATATACCTGTAAAGTTTTGTGACGAAAATCTTAGGGATTTGGTAGAAAAAGCTCTGCTCTAATAAAACATGTGAAACTCACTTTGTGTTTGTGTAGAGGAAATGAAAGTTCACAGGGTTACAGATAGGGCAAGCAATAATGAGGCTGTAAGATTTCATTGGGAAAAGTAAGAAAATGAAAATTCGAGTCACAAACTTCCAGGAAGTGTCAGCATTGTATTCCCCACATTTTCCCTTATTTTATTACTGAGAGAAGATTTTGGCCAAGATATGGGTAGAAGATTCATGTTACATGAATCTGGAATCCCAGCTCTCTCATTGGTTAGGCTTATATTTCTTTATTCACTCCTTAAGGGGCAAAAAAGAGAGTCCATATTTCTCCTAATGTGATAGGCGGATGGCCAAAGCTACGTCTTCTTCTTCTTTCCTCAACTCCTCGGCTTCTTCCTCTACTTTTCTCCTCCTCTCCTCTTCTGCCCTCTTGGATTCCTCTTTTATTCTTTTTGACTCCTCCTTTTATTTTCTCTATGACATGTCCACTCGTCCACTTGTGGGACACATCTTAGCAGCCTATCGGGAAGAGAGTCTAGAAAGTGCCACCTGGCACTCGCAATGAATGTCACAGGGTTTGCGATCTAGGTCTTCTTGAGTATGTCCTGAGCAGAAGTATCCGGCCGTTCCCACTTAGGACTGACCTAAAGTCAGGGTTTCTTCCCTATCACCAAAGTCTCTAGGAAGTAGCTAGCATTGAGCTCCAGATGAACCACTTTGCATAGGAACAACAGAGTCGAAGCAGATTTATGATGTACTTGGTGCATGGAGAATGGAAAACGAGAGGGATGCGAAGCTCAACCTCTCTGCCCATAAGGAATAGTCCCATTCCGCTCCCCTAAGAAGACAGTATAAATCGGGATTCTAACTCTACCGACTCTAGGTCTTCACATTTTTGTTATCACGTCTTTTGAGAAAAGTTCCAAGCTAACCGGGACCACCCTTCCATAGGATAGACCCAAGTCACATCCACCGCACTTTCCTCGGGTTGCTTAGTTATCTAATTACCTACCACATTATGTTTGACATGCAAAAGCAGCTTCCTTAATTAATCAATTTAAACACAGGTTCCTTTACGTAACTTAGACACTGACACAAAAACAATGTCAAGCAAGTTCCTTTTTCAAATATCTGATCTTTATTTATCATAATCTCGGAATACATCAAGTATCATGCCCGAAGGCTAACCCAGCAATCAACAGGATTGCTGCTCCCAAGTTTTGCCCGTAGACTAGTACACGTGCCTCAAGATCCCATATCGAGTCACGTCGGCCTCTTGTACGGGATCCTGAGGCAAGGAATTTACGACTAGAGCCTCCCCTGGCACTCAAGCATCCTCTCACTCCAAGCAGCACCCACGGAGAGACCTCTCACGACGGGTTCGATCCATGTACCCGGCATAGCTAACAACCCCCTTGGATAGGGCCAAGCAGGCAATCAGAGGTAACTGAACCTGCCTCTCCCTCCAGGCTTTTAACCAGAAGCATTAAGTGTTTTGCCTTGAATTAGTTCCTTGAGCAAAGAAGTTCACACAATGTACCTAAGTGTAAAATCACGATCATTTCAGTGGTCGCTTGTACGATCAACTGCTAAGGTGTGATTCCTTTTTCCCAAATACTCCCAACATTCAATCCTGGATCGTTTGCGACTTGGCGAGATTCCAGGGGCTTGGAAAGCTAGGTTGCTTGTTTCCCCTTTTTCTTTGGGTTAGGGTTTGTACTCTACTGACCCTAATTATCCTTACCTTAGGTCTCCTTGTAAAATAGATCATGGACACCCCATCGTCCTCGCTTGGTCAACTTGTTGGTTATCTCCTAAATCCCTTGAAATACCTATGTACCTTTAACTTTGATCTTAATTGATCAAGATTGTCTATCCCCTTGACCATGGTTGGTCAAGATGGTTCTGTTTAGAACAATTCCTACTCCGTTTTAAGTATAATCTTCTTAAGCCCTCTTAATAATGCTCACATGCACTAAGCTTTTACCTATCCCTCTTGAAGTCACTAAGGACTTTGACATGGGACTCATGGATCTCTCTCTCTCTCTCTCTCTCTCTCTCTCTCTCTTTGTGCAGTGATGATGGGGGGGTGAAATCACGGGGTAGGGGGCGTTTTTTCTGATGAGGGGGGGAGCGCTGTCCATCGACGAGGGGGGGTTGCTGTCCACGAGGGAGGGAAGGCTTCCCATTTTAAAGCGGGGGGGAGGGGTGGTATATGGGGAGGGGAGATGGCCGTTAATGGCCGCCACCCCTCCACCTAGGGGGCTGCATGCCCCCCCTTCTGTTTCATTACTCCCTCTCTCCCCGCCATGCAGTCGTCAGGGGGAGAGAGTAAAAAAATTTGAGTTAATTTAAAAATTTTTAAGGGGGGGTTCTTATGGGGAAGATACGGGGGGGGGGGGGGGGGATATTACATCCTCTCCCCCTTAGAGGGATCGAGATGTCCTCATCTCGAGAAGACCTGGGGGTATTGTTGGTTGAGAGTACTTTCGTCCATCCAGGTAGCATCCTCTTCTGGATAATCTTTCCACTAGATGAGGTATTCTCTCAAGGTCCTTGATCTCAAATGCCTCTCCCTAACATCTAGGATTCTATCAGGCTGTAGCTCAAGGACTCCTTGGCTAGGCATTACAATTTGCTGATCATCAAGAACATGATTTGGATTAGGTAGATACTTTTTCAATAGGCTGATGTGGAATACATTATGAATCTTTAGAGTTGCGGGCAGCTATAGTCTGTAAGCATTAGGCCCTAGGCAGATCTTATAAGGTCCATAATACCTCGAACTTAGCTTCTTGTACTCTCCCAAGGATAGTGAACTCTTTTTAGGGCGTACACGGATGAAGAACATATCACCTTCGACGAAGGATATGTCTTGCTGTTTCAAGTCAGTGTAGGCCTTGTGTCTATCCTTGGTAGCTTGAATGTCTTGTCTTATTGATTTGATTTGATCATCCATGTCTTTCAGCATCTCTCTTGAATCCTCTACCCTCAAACTTGGATCCGAGAAGTTCAAAGGGGTACGACAATCATGCCCATACAATGCTTGGAAAAGGGTCATCTGAATACTCTGTTGGTAAGAAGCATTGTAGGCAAAGTCAACCAAGGCTAAGTATTGAATCCACTTTTTGGGTTTGCGATAGCAGTATACCCTAAGCATATCTTCAATGACTTGATTGACTCGTTCTGTTTGATCATCAGTTTGGGGATGGTAAGCTGTACTAAAACAGAGTTGAGTTCCAATAGCCTCAAAGATAGCCCTCCAGAAGTGTGATGTGAAAAGAGAGTCACGATCACTAATGATTCTTCTAGGTAACCCATGAAGCTTGAATATTTTCTTAATGAATAATCTTGCGATGTCTGAAGCTTTATAGTTCGTCTTGACAGGGATGAGATGTGCGACATTGGTGAGCATATCTACTACAACCATAATAGAGTTATATCCTCCCTGAACTTGGGGTAGGCCAACAGTAAAGTCCATACTAATGAACTCCCATTTCATTTGTGGAATGCCAAGTGGTTGCAATTTCCCAGGCATTTTAACATGTTCTACCTTAATACGTTGACAAGACAAACATTCCGTGACATATTTGAGTATGTCTCGCTTGAGTCTTTCCCAATAATAGCTCTTTCTGACCGCATTAAGGGTCTTGGCATAACCAGGATGCCTTGAGAAAGGGGAGTCATGGGCTTCCCAAAGTATCTTCCGCTTGAGGGTTTGGCTTGAGGGGATACATAATCTTGTCCTAAAGTAGACAAGCCCACTACTGATGGAGAATTATTGATACTTCGTCTTTAGCTTTGGGTCTTGATCCTTGATGGGGATCTCCCTTAGCATTTTCTGATAGGCTGGGTCATGACATGCCCCTTCTTTTGCTAGATCAAGAATCGAGTTGTTTGGCATTGATATCTTTGTGGCTAGCGACCTTGCTGTTGATGGATCTTGCAAAATGAGAGAATTTAGAAATGCCTTGCGACAGAGTGCATCGGCAACTACATTCTCTTTTCTAGGCCTATATTTGATTTCAAAATTGTATTCTTCCAGCACTTCGATCCATCGACATTGCCTTATATTGAGAGTGAAAATCCATTTAAGACTCTTGTGGTCCATTACTAAGGAAAATTTGTTACCTAGCAAGTAATGTCTCCAAAGTTTGAGAGCATGGATGACATCCAACAGCTCCAGGTCTTGGGTAGCATAATTCCTTTCATGGCTCTTCAATTTTCTTGAAGAATATGCTATGGGATGACCTTCTTGCATAAGTACACATCCTAAAACAAGTGTGCTAGCATCAGTTACCACTTCAAACTCCTTACTAAGATCAAGAAGTTTTAGGATGGGCACTGATACTAAGCTTTGCTTTAGTTTGTCAAAGTTGGTATGTTCAACACGTGACCATACAATCGCTACTTGCTTCTTTAGTAGATCAGTCCAGAGGTGCCGCAATCAAAGCATAATCTTTGATGAAAATTCTGTACCACCCTGTCAACCCAAGAAAACTTTGTATTTCTTTGACAGAAGTTGGTGTTGGCCATTCCAAAACATCTCTAACCTTAGCTAGATCTACTGAAATTCCTTCAGTTGATACAATGAATCCCAGATATTCAATCTGTTGCTTGAAAAATGTGCACTTCTTCTTCTTGGCATAAAGCTTGTGTGCTCTCATTGTTTCAAGAACAATGCGAAGCTAGGGTTCATGATCCTTTCCCTGTTTTGAGTAGACTAGGGTATCATCAAAAAAGACGAGTACGAAGTCATCAAGATAGGGCCTAAAGATATCTTGCATTGACTTGTTGAAGGTAGCAGGAGCATTTGTCAGCCCAAATGACATCACTAGGAATTCGAAGTGCCCATACCTTGTACTGAATGCAGTCTTTGGAATATTATCTTCTTTGATCCTTATCTGATAATATCCAGATCTAAGATCTATCTTTGAGAAGATCTTCGCCCCTTGAAGAAGGTCAAGTAATTCATCTATTCTTAGAATGGGGTATTTATTTTTTATGGTTGCTTGATTAAACCCTCTGTAGTCAATGCATAAGCGAAGCATTCCATCTTTCTTCTTTTGGAACAACAGTGGAGCTCCCCATGGTGAACTGCTAGGATGGATGTAGCCTTGATCTAACAATTGCTTGAGTTACTCTTTCAATTTGATAGCTTTCGGGATGGACATCTTATACGGCCTCTTTGCGAACCGGTGCAAGTCCTGGGACAAGTTTAATTTCGTGGTCAACTTCCCTTTGGGGAGGAAGTTCTGTCCGATCTTCAGGGAATACGTCTGCATATTCCTTTAACCATGAAGGTTCTTCTCTGGACTCCTGATTCTGATCTAGCTTACTCGGTTTAATCAGATAGATAGGTAGACCCTTTTGAACACCTTTTATTATCCATGTTGCTTTTGCCAACTGTATTTTTGGGTTACTAGCCTCACCTTGAGTCATGACTAGTTCCCCTTTAGAATTGCGGAAGGAGACATAGTCAATCAAGGTTTTGAAGCTTTTACCTTGATATTTTGATGGAGTTTGAATCACTGAGAATTGGTGATTCGGACCCTTCTTATGAAGAGTGGCGTGAACCGTTGCCCTCTCAATGTCAACATCCATGGATGGATCTTCTTCAATGACCAGCTCCTTGTTGGAAACACTAGAGGTTCTCCCTCTGGCCATAACGGTGGTTCCTTGGCCATGAACAGCTCTATTTTGACCTTGGAATTGCCCCTAGTGATGCCCTTTCCCAAGCTTGGGACACTCCCTCTTGAAGTGTCCAAGATTGTTGCAATGGAAGCAACGAGGGTTGTGGTCATTTCTTTGTGTTGGAACAAAGTTGTTGACAGCATTAACCCTAGCTTTCTTTCTTTGGCCCTGATTCTGACCCTGTGCTCTCTTAGTCTGAGCCTTAGACATGCCCTTATTCTGATCTTTGTAAGGCCAAATCCTGTTGTTCCTTGGTTTGGTCTGCACCTCCTGTATTATTGGAGCAGCTCGAATGACTGCGTCTTGTAGGTCCGTTGGGTGCATTGATTCCAATCGACTGTTTATGGGTGGATTCAAGCCAACATAGAGTTTTGACACCTGTTGTGTCATATCCATTGAGGGTGCATACTTTAGGAGTGAAACGAACTTCGAATAATATGCTTCCAGGGATAATCCTAGCTGCTTCAAGTCATAAAATTCATTCATCTTTTGTGTGGGTAGGCAAGTGGCAGATACCTCCCTTGCATAGCTTCCTTAAGCTTATCCCAAGTAACCGTCCCCTCCGAGATCACTTGGTCTCTGCACCACTGTTGCCACCAAAGTCTCACTTTGCCTGTTAGACTAAGTTTAGCGAGCATGGCTTGGTTAGCAGGTGCAGTTCTTGCTATCTCAAAATAGTCCTCCATGGACTCAATCCAGATCTCGGCGTCAACTTGAATAGTCCTTCCCTTGCCATCAAACTCGGGTGGCTTAATTTGTTTGAGAAGGAATTTCTTCTCTTGAGCCACAGCTGGACTTAGTGCAGGAGTTGGATTTGGAACCTACGTTTGGGGTTGCGTCTGAACAATAAGATTCATTATGTTAACATCTTATCATGTGTTTCCATATTATGTTAATATGACTAGCACTGCTTTTAGCTAAGTGATTTAATCACTTAACACCTTAGTTAACATTTATGATCAAGATAGATAATTGTAAAAGGTCTTATTTATTCATAAAGGCATAACCCCCTGAGTACATTTATTTTGGATAAGTAGGGCATGCTGATTTGATACATTACTTTTGGGAAAAATAGGATTGTGTTACAATTGGCTACAGGGATGGAATAATAATATAGAGTGGGGTCATGGATTCTCAGGAAATAGTTAGTCATAGGAAGCTTGGGGTATCCCTTCCTTTGATACCAGTTCTTCTCATAGGGCCCTAACACTTTGATTCTGTCACAACAGAGATTACTCGAGTCACTTCTTCATAGACATACTTGTTTTGCTTGACTTGTCGACCGCTAACATGCAAAGTTGCATTTACGCGAGCCTCGACAAAGATGAACAGCTTCATGATCTTTAAATCCTCCATCCACTTGATTCTCTTCAAGTTGATCTGAAGGTACGCGAGCGGGTGGACTGCTATGTAATATATTTCTGAGTCTCCCATCCATGTTTGCTCTGCATACAAGGGCGAAGGATTATAGATGCGGTCCAGAATATTCATAATGCCAAGCCTCTGATGATAATTTGAAGCATGCATTGCAGTCATGAACATGACCTGGGACACCAAGAACTTGCTCCATGCTTCGTGACTCTGCAACCCAACATCCATAAGTGAGTAAAGAAATGTTGTCAATAGAAAACACTACTCTATTCTATTCACCTTCCCCTGTTTATCCTCTTATTCCCTTTATTTTCCTCCATTAAGTTCCCTTGCAATCTCTAGATTCGTTGGTTTGCTCTGATACCAACTGTGACCTGTCCGCTCATCCACTTGTGGGACACGTCTTAGCAGCCCATCGGGAAGAGAGTATAGAAAGTGCCACCTAGCACTCGCAAGGAATGTCACAAGGTTTGCGATCTAGGTCTTCCCAAGTCTGCCTCGAGCGGAAGTATCCAGTCGTTCCCACTTAGGATCAACCTGAAGTCAGGGTTTCTTCCCTATCAGCAAACTCTCCAGGAAGTAGCTAGCGTCAAGCTCCAGATGAACCACTTTGTGTAGGAACAACAAAGTCGAAGTGGATTTATGCTGCACTTGGTTCATGGAGAATAGGAAACAAGAGAGATGCGAAGCTCAATCTCTCTGCCCATAAGGCATAGTCCCATTCCTCTCCCCTAAAACAGCATAAATCAGGATTCTAACTCTATCGACTCTATGTCTTCACAGTTTTGTTATCACGTCTTTTGAGAAAAGTTCCCAGCTAATCGGGACCACCCTTCCGTAGGACGGACCCAAGTCATGTCCATCGCACTTTCCTCCAGTTTCTTAGTTATCTAATTACCTACCACATTATGTTTGACATGCAAAAGGAGCTTTCTTAATTAATCAATTTAAACATAAGTTCCTTCACCTAACTTAGGCACTGACAAAAAACAAATATCAAGCAAGTTTCTTTTTCAAATATGTGATCTTCATTTATCATAATCCTAGAATACATCAAGTATCATGCCCAAAGGCTAACCCAGTAATCAATAGGATTGTTGCTCCAAGCTTCGCCCGTAGACTAGTACACAGGCCTCGAGATCCCATCTCGAGTCACGTCAGCCTCTTGTGCAGGATCAGGAGGCAAGGAATTTAAGGCTAGAGACTCCCTTGGAACCCAAGTGTCCTCCCGCTCCAAGTAGCACCCACGGAGAGAGCTCTCGTGGCAGGTTTGGTCCATGTACTCGGCATGGCTAACAACCCCCTTGGATAGGGCCAGGCAAGCAGTCAGAGGTAACTGAACCTGTCTCTCCCTCCAGGATTCTAACCTGAAGCATTAAGTGTTTTGCCTTGAATTAGTTTTTGAGAAAAGAAGTTCACACAATGTACCTAAGTGTAAAATCATGATCATTTCAGTGGTTGTTCGTACGATCGACTGCTAAGGTGTGATTCCTTTTTCGCGAATACTCCCATCATTCGATCCTGGATCGTTCGTGACTTGGCGAGATTCCAGGGGCTTGACAAGCTAGGTTTCTTGTTTTCCCTTTTTCTTTGGGTTAGGGTTTGTACCCTACCAACCCTAATTATCCTTACCTTAGATCTCCTTCTTGTAAAATAGATCATGGACACCTCATCGTCCTTGGTTGGTCAACTTGCTGGTTATCTCCTAGATCCCTTGAAGTACCTATGTACCTTTATCTTTGATCTTAATTGATCAAGATTGTCTATCCCCTTGACCATGGTTGGTCAAGATGGTTCTGTTTAGAATAGTTCCTACTCCATCTTAAGTATAATCTTCTTAAGTGCTCTTAATAATTCTCACATGCACTAAGCTTTTACCTATCCCTCTTGAAGTCACCAAGGACTTTGACATGGGACTCATGGATCTCTGTCCCATTTGGTAAATTACATACAACATTAAATTTTTCCAACAACTTTAATGCATGCAACGTAATGCCATGCCTTCATTTCAATGCTTACATTTTTTATATAATCCATACGATATTTTATGCCACACATGTGAATGTATTTTCTATGCATGCAATCTTAACATTATCCTCTATGTAATTATTTACATGATCTATAACCTTCTTAAATGATCTGATCTTTATAACTTTATGTGATTATTGTATGAGTCTAGCTGCACTTTAATCTTTTTTGCAGTTTATTACATGTACCTTAGAATCCATCTTGCGATACGGAGATGTACTTTGTTTCTTTCAATGACCTCTGAAATGCATTTTAAGCAAGAACTTGTGCAAGGAGCAATGCACTTTATACAAGAATTCATGCAATATTTTTTTGAATAATTTACAATGCAATTACCTAATAAATTTCACTATTATGATGTCATCTTACAACAAAATTTATCTTGTTTGTTACAAACATCACAATTAAAAACATACCAAGGCAATTATCAATCACACAATTAATGTGATGCATGTGAATATGATTTTCATCATGATAATTATAACCTATGATTTAACAATAGAGCAACCTAGGTTTGGAGTGATGTCTTGATTCCAGTGGTATTGATGCCTGATAAACCGTTCACACTTGCCGTGCCATCTTGATTCGAACCGCCACCCACACTTGCGAGGTTTCCGACCATCCTTGTGGATCTATGCTTCGGGGCCATACTCTAAGATACATGTACAAGAGATAGAATTATTACACTCTCCTATGCAACTATAAGTAAATTCTTGCAGCCTCTCCTTGAGTGGAGAAAAGATAATGAAGGGGAGGGGTGTAATTTTGGAGATATTAGAGGGGTGTGTGACCTCCCTTTAAGAGGGGGAAGAAAAACCCTCCAAAGCTTCCTCTCTCTCTCTCTCTCTCTCTCTCTCTCTCTCTCTCTCTTTGTGCGGTGATGATGGGGGGGCGTTTTCCTGACAATGGGGGGGGGGGGGGGGGGAGGCGCTGTCCGTCGACGAGGGGGGGTTGCTGTCCATGAGGGAGGGGAGGGCTTCCCCTTTTAAAGTGCAGGCAGAAGTGGTATATTGGGGGGGGGGGGGGGGCGGAAGACGGCCATTAACGGCCCGCCACCCCTCCACCTGGGGGGATGCATGCCCCCCTTCTTTTTCATTACTCCCTCTCTCTCTCTCTCTCTCTCCCCGCCATGCAGTCGGCAGGGGGAGAGAGGGAGAGAGTAAAAAAACTTGAGTTAAATTTAAAAATTTTTAAGGGGGGGTTCTTATGGGGAAGGTACCGGGGGGGGGGATATTACATTCTGCTTCTTCTATCTTCAGCACTTTTGGACTCTCTTTGGGCTCTTTATAGGTCTGTTCTTTCCTTCTTCCTACTCTCTTATTCGCAAATCTCCGTCCTCTCACTGGATTGTTCTTGTTCTTGATGGAGAGGGGACTTGTACGGTTTCTCGCCAACTTCCTCATCTTCTTGAACTTGCCCCAAAGCCTCTTTGATGATGGTCGTTCAATACCCTTCCAAACCCAATGGTTGAGGCCTTTGATGACAGCTTTTTCCTTGCTTTGGAGGCAAGGGATTCTCCACCCATGGGACTTCCACCTGAGGTTGCCAGTGCTTTTGCTAAAGTTTCTATTATCTTCTGCATGAAGCCATTTAGGTCTACTTTGTCTTGGGATTTGGCTAGAATGCTCTCCAACATAGGTACATTGATTTGGCTCATCAGTGCATTGTACATATGACTGGAGAACAACACATGGACCATCTTCACTTGTATTTGGACTTCTAGATTTGGGATGTTTACAAGATCGATGCCATCATTTGTGTGGAATAGGATCTTGTCCATCCCCAGCATATCATATACATCTCTTTTGGGCCATCTCTTAACCTTGTTGAGCAGGCCCAATGCTCTTTGTACCAACTTGTGGCTCAGCTCGATCTCCATCAAGCGGGTTTCATTTTCTTGATGCACCATTATGGTGCCATGGTTCCTATTGAAAGTTTGGAGGAATTTAGTGCACTTATCATAGTCCACAACTTGGCCAACCTTCTCCAGGTACTTCTACAGATTGCATTGCTCCACAATCTATTTTATGATCTATTCTTCCATGGCCACATCCTCCAAATTTAGGACATGCCTAAACCTCAACTGGCTGAAAGCCCTCTTCTACAATGAGAGGCCAAATTTAGCTTGTTCCTCTTCTGAGAATGGAAGTTTGCTGCTCTTCTCTTGTCCTACCATTGTGGATCCCTGTGATAACACCACAGCTCACCATTAGTTTTCTTAAGATAACGAGTAGAGAGTGATTGAGTGCTTATAGAAAAATGAAAAGCTTAAGTATAGAAAGGGAAATTTTCTTCACAATTCGCACAATCCAGTAAACAATTCACTCAATCCAATGAAGGCCCATGAGAATTCTCTTAAAGTAAGTATGTTTTTCCTTGAAACAATTTTCCCAATCCAATGAAGGTCCATGATAACTCTTTTAAAGTAAGTATGTTTTTCCACACTACCCCTCCCCTTTTTGAAATGAGAAAAATCCTTCCTAGGATTAGAGATTGAAGGGTTAGGACCATTCGATGCATGCTCATGGTGTTTCAGTTTTGCATAAGCCAATTGTAGAAGTTCGGGCTATACTCCATGTTAGCATAGTTGTCCATGTCGATAGGTTGGATGCTTACATGAGTGATGTAGGTGAGGACATCCATTAGGAGATCATTGAAGCCTATTCTGCTAAGCAATGTGTAACTCCTCCTCTTTCAAAATGCGATCTAGCTAAGAGTGAGTCATGATGTGCTCTTCGAGGGGCCGGTTACGAATGGTGGTCAATACCCTATATAGGAGGTTGGGGCTATGTAAGCTGGTCGAGGTCTTGATTGCATGTATTTGCTTAGTATTGGTCATGATTTGGTGGCCCTTTTGCTCCCATTGAATTCGGAGAGTATACCATTGCTGGAAGAAAGAGGAATCGTTGGTAGTCAGTTGTTTCCACTTCGCAGTTTCTTGCTCAGTGGGGCAAGGACCATGCCTTTACCATTGTAAGACGTAATGAGGCATTGCTCATGTGCTTGTCTACAGGAAATATCAATGACAATGAGTTCTTCAATTGCGTGGGGAGCCTTAATGAATACAAATTCCAATTCTTACCATGAACAAGGTAGCGTGTGTACCTCCGTTGTTGCTAAAGGCTCATCTAAAAGACCTAGATCTTATCGGTCATAGCTTTTAGCAAGTGTGTAAATGTGGCATCCAAATGCCAAAGGAAACTGACCAAGTCATCCCCAATATTTTTAGCTAAGTCTATGTCTAAGGTAAGGATAGATTGTTGTTCATAAGAGGGTTTAAGTCTTGGTGGAGGATGGGGTTTGATTGGACTCGACAGCTAAGCAGTGGTGGCTGACGTCTATGGTTGTGGTGGTTGCTCCTAAGTGTGTGGTTTAGCCTCTTGTGTGCTAAGCATGGTTTGAGATTTTGATGATGTGCTGCCATATGTTTGTGAGGCTTTCGGGGCACTAGAAGTGCTAGGTTGGTTTGGTTTGGAGTTAGTAGGCTACGACTTCAGTCGATAGACTCATTGAGGTTCTATAGGCTTAACAGTGTTGGGCTCTATGGTATTCCCAAGTTAAGCTTTTTGCAGCTTTAGTGCCTCATCTCTCATGCGGCTTTCTGTGGTCGAGTTTGAGGGTGGCATTTGAATAGTGTCACTAGACCTCTTGGATTTAGGCACCCATATCTAGGCATTGCCCTCATATTAGCCTTGCACTTGTAATAAGGGCTTGGGGACCCATCTCCCATTCGTTGGTGTCTATAGTTTCTTTGTTGCTGCCTCCTAGGTTTTGAGTATGAGTTCCTAGGCTTGCGAGGTCATGGTTGTATGCTCCTAGGTGGTAGTTCTTGATGTTTAGGCACCCAATTGAACTGTGGTTCAAGGGCCCTAGATTTGATCTCAGCGGTGCATTGGCGGTGTGGCGTGAGTGGTGGGTTGTGACAAGTATCGTGGCCTCATGAGCATTGATGGAGCTGTGCTGTCGTTGCTAAAAGCAGTGACTATTCGTACATTGCCGATAGCGAGGTAAATGTGCTATGACTCATAGTTGATATTACAATGTGCTTGCTTTTTAAATGAGTGTCCCAACAATAATTCCTTACTGGTATCTTTTGTGTTCAACAACACATAAAAAATTCATGGGTATTCTTTCAGACTTGATAAAGGGTGCAACTTTGCACTTTCCTAAAAGGGTATATGATCGGCCCTTAAATGTGATAATTTGGCATTGGTGGGTTGTAGTTATGGGTGGCCAATTTGATTCCAATGATTGGTGAGTTAAGATATTAAAATAAGCTCCATCATTGATCAATGCATCGAAGGTATGTGTCTGTTGACCAGTATGCACAGGTAAGCAAGTGCTTTTGTCTCTTCATCTTCCTCCTCAATTTATGTTATTATCGTGGCAACTCAGAGCTTCACAGAGGACTCTAGTATGGGAGGTTTATGAAGTGAATGTGTGGGAGGGTAGTACTCCTTTATATGGCTACCGTTGAAAAAGCCTATGCTCTCTCCATCTAGGGTGTTGAGTTCTACATTGCTGGTTCTGTTCATAGTACGGACTTGAAAAGGCCCTAATCCCCTGAACTTCATCTTCTGTTTATGGCCTTTTATTGAGTAAAATAACACTAAGCCACCTTGTTCAAATTCTCGCTACTTGACGTGCTTGTCAAATCAACTCTTGTGGCATGCATTTTTGCAAATCAGTGCATGGGTGGCTAGAAGTCGAGTCTCTGATAAGATTCTAGCTTGATTAGGCACTCTGTCCATGCCTCCTTTTCATTCCATCTCTCTTGGATGGCTACTCTTATGCTCAAAACAAAGAACTCTACAAGTAGAATGGCTTCAGTCCTGTAGGTTACCTTGAAGGGAGTTTATCCTACTGTTGTTTTATAGGCTGTTCAATAGGCCCATAAGGCTGCCATCAGTTTGTTGTCATAGTCTCAATGCGAACGGGTACCTTGGTTCGTTGGCACTTGTCATAGTGCTTTACAAATTGTGCTACATCTCGAAAAAGACTAGGCCATCACAGTCTTGGGGAAATTACTATATGTCTATCCTCTACATCACATGTGTTCAAGGCCTATTTATAAATATCCTTATGTGTGAATTTTTCTTGAATAAAACATAACCCTTTTCTATTCAATTTGTAAATAATCCATTTATATTACACCCTTTTTGTATGTAAAAAATGTATAAAAATGATATTTTAAAAATATCTTATTTTGAACCCACGTGATGCACACATATATTCATGAGTAACTTACCTAAGATCATAGTTGAGACTATAGCATCTTAAAGGGTCGTCGTGTCTTTGTTGAAGTACCCTCTTGCAATTTTGCCATGTGCCTCTACAAGTGCATCATGCATCTCATGTTCACACATGCATCTCCACAGGACTCCATCTTGCCCTGACCTATAGAGTTGTCCTACTAACACAATTGATATGGTTGTATTTTAAGGATGAGTCACCTAAGTCAGTCCTTCTCGATGGGTATTTCAAGTAGTCCATGCTCAAGCAATTGGACTATGTCGCCTACCCAATATGACATCAAGTCAATCCTAAACAAGTTCCTTTCACTAGGTAGTTTTTAAACAGATGTACATCAGGCAAGTCATTATGTGATGCTCTGTCCATTGGCTTCACTCGTGGGTATGCGAGACATATGGTTGGCCATGTAGTGTTGCTTCCCCTTGCATACAACCATAGAGAATTCAAACTCTAGAAGCAGAAATAATCATCGAGCAATGAGTCCCATAGAATAGGGCTTGTTAACAAGATAAAGCAAGGCTTGATGGTCAAAAAAGAAGATGAAATGTGTAGCCAAAAGGTAACACCAAAATTTCCTTTAATACACACTCTGATCTTTCCATTCTTCTTTAGTACAATCACAATGAGCAAAACCTAGTTCGTGAGCTCGATTCCATAAATGAATCTTGCTCTTAACAACTTATCAATTTTCTCTTTGATAGCATGAGCATGTTTGGGATTCATCAGATATGGTCGTTGCTTGACTGGTGTTGCATATTAGGTGTTATCAGGATGTTATGAGTCACTACACTCAAATTTATCCCTTTTAACTCATAGAGGGGCTAGGTGAGTATGTCTATATACTCTCACAAGAGAGCAATAAGAGTTGCCTCCTCTTCCTTGGTCAACTCATCAGCCATGAAAATAGGTCGAGGCATCTCCCCTTCCTTAGCTACATTGACCTCTTTGACTTTGGTGGGTCCCTCTATAGGCTCGCTCACTTGCCCTTGTCTTTTGGCTCCTAGCAAGACTACTACCCTATTACCTTTCTTAAATCTTGTGAATATTTTCGATAGGTCTTGCGGCTTTCTTTGCTCCTCATCTTTTGGATCCCTAGGCCATTTCCTCTTTTCCTCCTTCAACCTTCGGTGCCTTAGGTGGACTGGTAGGTCTCCTTTGGTATGTTTGGTCTCAAGTGGTTGGGGTATCTCAGTATAACTATTCGAGCTTGCTTCCGACTCAGAATCAAACTCTCCATCTTCTCTAGAAAAGGGAGTCTCTCCTGGAGGTCATAGCTCCAATGGTGATTTTGTTTTGAGTACTAGTGCAACACTTGGTTGGGCAAGACCCGCTCATTCATAATCAATCTCTCCTATGTTCTCCAACCAGGTGTGATCGCCATCCATTTGCATGACTCCTTTCTTGATTCTGAAGATGCTCTTCATCTGCAGTTTAGAGCTTGCCCATATTTATTCAATCATGCACCCTTATTTTCGTACTCTATCATGTTGATCTCTTCTTCGCTCCTGTCGCACTAGAGGAACAATAGTCTTCCTACTCATAATCTAAACCATTCTCATCTTATTTTTTGTCATCTCCTAAGTGTGTTGCCATGTCATTGGTGACTAAGGCCCAATCGTACATCAAGTTGAGGTCGTGTACCTTTGAACATCACCACTTGGATTCATCCAAGATATCCTTGAGTGGTTTAATATTTGCGGGTGGCTAGGTTACCAGCTAATTTGTTTGTTAGGTGCTCTAAGATCTTGTGGGGGTCTCATTTGTTGCTCGGGACATGGAATGTGGCAGAGGTGGGTCGCCCATGCGAGCTTCTAGCCATCATAGAGAATGGTACTAAGGGTGTGACTATGGGCTCACCAGCTACCTTAGCAGCTTGCTCATATTCCTTGTTATCCACAAATCAATCATCATGGCTAGCACATGCATCCAATATCGCTCATGCATAGGGCAAGGGATATACTTGGTTAGTGGCCCGTAATATTTTCTAATCTAAGTATCACCCTTGAGCATAGCTGAGATAGTGTCTAGGTTGATTGGTGTAGTCTTCCATATATCCATCTCCACTCTTATTGATTTCGTTTGATTTCCTAAGAAGATTAGACCATTCCCCCAATAGTCTAGGTTGATTGGTGTAGTCTTCCATATATCCATCTCCACTCTTATTGATTTCATTTGATTTCCTAAGAAGATTAGACTATTCCCCCAATAGTCTTCTATGACTCGTGCATTGCGCATCTAGGGTTGGCCTAACGGGATGTCATAGTCCACTCCTTTCATGACTATGAAGTCCACAGAGAATCAGACTCCTACGGTCTTCAATGGCCAATTTTTCAGCACTCTAGATGGCTTCACTTTTGTTCGGTTAGCGAGTGTGACGTTGAACCTAGTATCCTCAACAAGTGGGTTACCCCAAGCCTAGAGTATTGTGGGTGGCTAAGCATACTCACTCCTATCCTCGTGTCTACAATCCCTTTCCTTGTGGTATCACCTAGAGCTAGGACCCCGGTAAGACCCCGTGCATCCTTGTGCCTTCCCAGAAATCATTAGCATGCAAGGACTTGGGCATTGAGTGTAGAGTTAGGCTCCGTATTTGTATTACTACATCATGGTCTTGCAAGCCAATGGTATCTCACTCCATCGATCCTTCTACCCATTGATTTAGCTCCTATCAGATTGTTAGATATTGCCTAAGCAGGTTTCCTAAGATCAGAGTTACAGGGGTGGTCACTAGCATTGTGAAAAGATTGCTAGCCATTGTAATGAAGGTTGCCTCTTCAATGGAAATTACACAAAGACTAACAAGAAATGCTAAACAACAAGAAATGTTGAGAACCATAGCTTTCCATTTCTTTATTCAAGATGTCTTACAACCAAGAATTACAAGAGATGTTGAAGCCATGGAAGCTTGAGAATCAATTGATGATAACTGTTGCAAGGAACTCACCCCTGACAATGGTGGGGAAGTAATTACCTTCAAGCTTCAAGAAGTGCAGATGTGAAAAATGATTAACAAAGATGCTTTACATTGGCATCCCCTTTCCTTTTATACTACAATCTAAATTAGGCTAATTTCCTAAAGTAACTTGAAAATTGCTTTATTACAATCCATCTTTGCCCAAAAGTTTTATCCTCAAAACTTTTAAGACTAAAAGGACAAGTGAATGGTAAATGTTGAGAAGTGAGAGACCAATGCTGAATATGCTTGTTGAAGTTATCCATTGAAGAAGATAATCTTCCATTGAAAAGAATCTCCAAAATAAGTTCAAAACAATTGCAATCTAGAATGTTGCCTTGAACAGGGTAGTGATAGTAAATGACTCATAACTTTGGGTAGAAATGTCAGAATGACACATATGAGATATAGAAATTAAGTATACTTCATAAGGTATCCATCTATATAATTAAAATCCAATTTTAATCTCAATAGATCAATTATTTTCATGACAAAAATTTATAATAGCAAGCTGTCCACTGTGCAATGAACTAATTATCTTCTTGAAGAAGCCATGGATACTAATCTAAATATGAAGCATGTTGCCAAGATGATTCTTCCATAGGCAATCTTTCCACTTGACAAGATATTCCATAACAATACAAGTCCTTAGAACCTTCTCTCTCTTGCCAATAATCCTTTCAGGCTCATAGATGATTAAGCCATCTTCATCA
Source organism: Lygodium microphyllum (assembly GCF_053477565.2). NCBI lineage: Eukaryota > Viridiplantae > Streptophyta > Polypodiopsida > Schizaeales > Lygodiaceae > Lygodium > Lygodium microphyllum. The sequence continues at coordinate 2,170,143 of NC_141152.1, read as the reverse complement.
AGAGGAGGTAGTTCTTCAAGAACTTGTATGTTTGGGCCAATTTATTTCTTGAGTTGAGACACATGAAAAACATTGTGAATGCGTGTGGTTGAAGGAAAATCAAGTTGGTAAGCATGATCTCCAACCTTCCTTGTAATTTGATATGGACCATAATAGCAATGAGCAAGCTTATTATGTCCACCCTTGAGAGAAGCATAACAAGACTTAGGTACTTTGAAAAATACCCATTCTCCTTCTTCAAAATCCACATACCTTATTTTATCATCTGGATATAATTTCATTGTCTCTTTTGCCTTCCTGATGTTTTCTTTACAATGCTTTATTAAGGCTTCTATCTTTTCCAACTCTTCTCAAGCAAGAGGATTCACTTCATAATGAAGCAATGCTAAAGGTACTTGGACTTTATATCCATACAATTCCTCAAATGGTCACATACCAATACTCATGTGATGATTATTATTGTAACAAAACTCTGCAAGATGAATCCAATGGTCCCATGCATTCTGTGTATCATGGCAAAAGTGTATGAGGTATATTTCTAACCATTTATTGACCCTTTCAGTTTGGCCATCTATTTGTGGTTAGTAGGCAGTACTTGGAGTTAGTTTAGTGCCCATGGAAGTAAAAAGGCTTTTCCAAAAATTCCCCATGAACTTGGAATCCCAATAAGAAACAATCTTTATAGGTAATCCATGAAGTCTGAAAATTTCTTCCATGAACTAAACTACCACCATTTTGGTTGAATATTGCACTTTGGTAGGTAAGAAGTGGGCTGATTTTGTAAGACAATCAACCACAACAAAAATGCTATTCTATCCCTACTTAGTGGTGGGAAATCTTATAATAAAATCCATGCTGATATCAGTCCATTTACCATGTGGGATAGGCAAAGGCTAAACTAGACCACTAGGTAATAAATTTAAATATTTATTATGTTGTCATGGTAAGCGCTGCATCACAAACTCCTTGACATCTTTCCAAAGTCCCTTCCAATAGAAACATTTATGGATCTTGTCAAAGGTTTTAAACAATCCAATATGTCATGCCAAAGGAGAAGAATGCATCTCCTATAAAATTTTAGACCTCAATGATGACTGATGGGCTAAGTATACTCTCCCTTTAAACCAAGGAGTCAATTTTTTCATTTGAAATTTGGAAATTCAGATCCATCGTTTTGTTTTAATGTCTTCATAATATTGGTAGTGTGCTCATCTAAAAGATATTCTTCTTGAATGTCTTGGATCTAATCCTTATGTGTGGTAGAGATACTAGAAATGGTACATGCCCACATCCTGGATAAGAAATCTCAAAATCGTATCCCTGAAGTTTAGCTAACCATCGTCTTTTTTTGGGAGAGAGATTTGGCTGAGGGAGGAAATACTTTAGCACATGATGGTCACTCTTCACCTTAAAATGGTTGCCATATATGTAGTGATGCCACTTCTTGATTGCATGAAGAATAGCTAGCATTTCCTGCTCATAGACGTGGATTTCTCTTTCTTTATCATCAAACTTCCTACTTTCAAAAGCAATAACACCATGGTCTTGGCATGAAACAACCCCAATACCTCTGCCACTAGCATCAGCAAATATATTGAACTCCTTGGAAAATTCTGGGCACACTAGGATAGGTGCTGAGATGAGAAGACTTTTCAGCTCATTGAAACTCATAGTGGATGTAGCATCCCAAAAGAAGGCTTCCTTTTTCAAATTGTCAGTGAGAGGAGCTTCTACATGGGCATAATTCTTGATGAATCTCTTACAGAAAGAATATAATCTAAGAGATCCTCACAATGAAGTAGAATTTTTTGGTATGGGCCAATCCTTGATGCAATGGACTTTCTTTGGATCAATCATAATTCCTTTTTCACCAACTATATGACCCAAGTATTCTACCTCATCATCCATAAAAGTACACTCACTTTCCTTTGTAAAAATCTTGTGTCTTCTCAAGGTAAGAAGGACTTCTCTGACATGTTTCAGATGTTTCTCTCTATCTTTGCTATATAGATGAGAATATCATCAAAGAATACCAAGACTAATTTTTACAAGAATTGCTGCAAAATCTTATTCATATGAGATTGGAAAGTTGTAAGTGCATTTTAAAGTCCAAATGGCATAACTAGGAAGTGGTAGAGACCTCTTTCTGTTCTAAAAGTTGTCTTGTACTCATCCCCTGCTTTCATCTTGCCTTGACGATATCCTGATTTTAAGTCAATCTTAGTGAAAAATCTTGCATCCTTGAGTTCATCCAACAAATCATCAATGCAGGGGATTGAATACCTATTATTTATGGTGCTCTTGTTTAAGTCTATATAGTCAATACACATCCTAAATGACCCATCTTTCTTTCTTGACAAGTAGTATGGGAGAAGCAAAAGGTGACTGACTAGACTGAATAAACCCCATTTCCAGCAAGTCTTTCACGTGTTTCTCTACTTCTTCTCTCTCATACTTGGATAACATGTAATGAGGTTTATTGATGGGTTTAGTGTCAAGCATTAAATCAATAGGATGATCCACTTCTCTCGCCGAGGAGGCAATGATGTAGGTGGTTGGAATATGTCCTTAAACTCTTCCAAAAGTTTACATAGACATGGATCTTGCTCCTTAGGTGAAGTAGATTGTTGATTTTCATCTGCCTTTGATAGAAGTGTGAAAATGCAAGACATAGCATTAATTTCCTTCTTTATCTTCTTCTTCTTGATTATTTCCACTTGCTTTCTCTGTATGCCATTGAGTTTTACTTGTTGCCCATTCCAAGTAAACTCCATGAAAATCTTATTTAGGTCTAAGGAAAATTTCCTAAGTTTTTTAAGCCAATCACAACCAATGATGATGTCAATAGGACCCATATCTAGGACAATCAAGTCCATCATAATAGTGCAAGACTGTGATAAATCAATAGGAGTATGTCAGCATATCTCTTTGCTCAACTCTTGAGCACCATTAGCCACTTGTACCTTCAGTGGGACATCTATCTCTTGACGGAGTAACTTCAGCTCATACAATGATTAACATTAACAAAACTATGTGTGCTACCCATATCAATAAGAATATGAGCAACTTTTGAATTTATAGTACCCTTGAGCTGAAGTGTATTTTCACCTTTACAAGCCATCCATGCATCCTGAGATATGGAATATAACATGAGCTAACAAGAAACCATAGAAGGATCATCAATTTTTGATCCACTAGGATCAAATGGACCACCTAAATCATAAGGAAAACTACTAATTGGCTCTAATTTCTCATGTGTGTCCTTGTCCTAATCATCATGCTCATGCATCTCATCACAAGTGGGAACTGCCTCTACTTGCAAAAGACTTTCTTCTTGTGTCTCGTCTTTATCAGAGTCTTCAATATTCAGCATATTAGACTTTTCCATATATCCTTTGCACTTCTTCTTGTGCTCAGGAGACCATTTCTCCCCACATTTATAGCATAGACCGTTGCATTTGTCATTGGGAAGTGCCTTGTTGCTATTGTTATTGTGATATTGCGTAGTTGCACCTTCAGCCCTCTTGAATTCTCCTTTTGGATAAGCATTATATCTGAAATTATTACCTTGTTTTGAAGCATATGTTGTAAGGTAGGTTAGAACCTTGCTGAAATTATTTGGAAACATGTTTTCAACTCTAAATCCCTCTCTTTGTTGGCTGAACTACTATCCAAATCTCATAGGATGATTTGACATGTCATTCATTCCTTTTTGGGGCTCAAATGAAGTTAAATCTCTTTTATATTGCTGGTTGTATCTCTCAGCATATTGAATGACTACGTGGACATTTGTAGGCTTGGCTGCCCCAACTTCAGCTGAAAAGGTTTGGATCAAGACTAAAAATATATTTATTCAGTTTGGCTGAATTGAAAATGCCTTTCACATACATGGAAAGGTTTAAGAATTGGCTTGAATACTCCCTCACGGCCTTACGATGTCGTGATGTTATGAGGACACAGTGTGAAAAAGTATGGAATGCATCATCATCTGACTTCTTTATTTATCTAGAGAGTCAATGTGATTTAAGCCATTAGTACTAGTGTGAGTTGCATGGATTACCCAAAAATACTAGATTTTTGGATCATTTAGCTTATTTTTGATATTATTTATTGTAAAAAATCTGAAAAATTTAAAAAAAAGCTTCTAGATTAGGATGGCATGCAAAAAGCTAGTTTCTTTTTTAGCCAATTTTCACAAGAGGAGCAGATTGACAAAATCGCACATGTCGCGATCGATGAAAACTACAGATTGAACTAAAAGAAGAAGAAGGAGTGATCTAGAAGATCCGTGATTAGGTGTACTACAGTGTTACCCCCCTTTCGGAGCCAACGGAGCCATCTGATTTGGGTTCCGAGCAGCAGAGAAAGAGCTGTAATTTTTATGCACGTTTTGTTCTACAAATAAGTTCTAGGAGATCGAATGCCTGGAGATTACTTCTGAGTAGTGTGAAGATTCCAGGTTCTTTCAATACATATTGATTCAATTCATTGTGATTTGTCTTTGTGGTGTCTACCACTTGGGTATTCTCTATCTTGTCTTCCATCTCCTATCTCTACTTCCTTCTACTTCTAATCCCCGGTGGATTCGACCTTTCGACAAAAACCCCTCCAACATTGGTGAACTTGACGTGAAAGGTCGTCAGAAGAAGGAAAGACAAGATGGGAGAATCTTTGAATACATTCTCCAATGATGTTTTGCAACAGTTGGTGAAAAATATGAATATGATTTTGCATGTACAACAACAACAACAACAGGTGATGCAAGCTTCAGCTCAAACAGAAAGTGTTGTGCTGAATGCTTTGCAAGCAGTTGAGTGTGAGGTGAAGTTATTCAATGGTAGGAATGTATCTATATATATATATACCTATGCTCAGAAGATGGAATTCTTTGGGGTGGCTCAATATGCATGGAGCTGGTATTTTGTATGTGTTACTTTTCATGAACTGAAAGCACAGATTACTGAATTATACTTGCAGGATGCAAACTGGGTAGCCTTCAAGAAGACACTCAAGGAAGAATTTTACATCCAGGACACCAGTTTGATTTCGTGCAAGACTTTTCAAGAGTGGTTTTTACAACCCAATAAGGGTCTTGTGGCTACGGAATTGTTAAGAGAATTTGAAAGTCGATTTGAGCAGTTGGATCTTGCAGAACATTAAGCTCTTGTAAGTCAAAAAATTGAATTGTTTCTACAGGCAACTGATCCTGAGCTTCAAGAGAAGCTTGATGATTTGTTGGAGGATCTGACTACAGAGACAGGTTTGAAAACAAAGTGGAGACATGTCAAGGAAGCTGTTACTACACTTGTGAAGAAGCATAGAAGAAGAGAAAGATGGCATGTCTCTAGCTTGCTCACTATTACGGGCAAGACAGTTGATGTATCCAGTAACCCACCTACTTCTGTGGCTAACCCTGTGGATATGCCTGCTATTGTTCCCTCTGTTAGGGAAGATGTCTTAGATGAATTGGTCAAAGGCATGCGGAATCTTCAATTGAAGGTTGGAAAATTGGACAAAAAAGGGTAAGAGGAAAGGGGACATCAGCAGCCCCTAAGCCTCGAAAAAGATGTATGTGGTGTAACAGTTTGCAGCACCACGAGAGAAAGGATTGTGCTGCCTATCAGGAGGCCTTGGCACAACAGCTTATCTTTTGGAAAGATGACAAGATCCATGCACAAGAAACAGGATTATCTCTTGCTTTGAATTTTGGAAAGGGAGGCATGCAAAAGTTGTTGGAAGACTTGGCTGTCCGAAATGCTTATGCGGTGGTACATGCTTCTACTTTTGGTCTATAGTTGGATAGAATGCATGGCCAATTGATGGTTGGTCCAAAGGCTGAAATATGGACACATGCTTTATGTGTAGCTAAAAAGAGAAATGTCATTGATAGTGAAATGTCTCATGTAGGGCAAGACATTCATGGCATAACTGGTTGGGAATCACCGGTAGATGCATATTCAGTGTATGCATATTTAGAAAAGGTAGTGGACACATGCTTTACATGCAGCTGAAAAGAGAAATGTCATTGATAGTGAAATGTCTCATGCAAGGCAAGACATTCATGGCATAACTGGTTGGGAATCACTGGTAGATGCATATTCAGTGTATGCATATTTAGCAAAGGTACAAAACATGAATGTACTTGTGGAAGAAAAACAAAAAAGAGATGAAGATATTGCAGGGACATCTAAAACAATGACAAGAAGAAGTGTGGATCAACCTAAAGCTGCAAATCAGCCACCTCCCGAGCATGTTATGGAAGAGGTCAGTCATGAGCAAAAACAGGATAACAAACAAGAGGGCAAAAAGAAGGGCAAGTAGCCAGGATATAAGTTGCAATCTGATATTGAGATAGCCACAGATCTTAAGAAGATTCTTGAAGAAAGGATCTTAAACAGTTGAGTGGAATTTACCTTGGGAGAGGTGCTTGGCATTGCCAAGTGAGAATTTCATGATGAGATCATTGACATAATTAAAAGGAAGCATCAGTTTCTTGGTGACTCCACTAGTGCATTTCTGCAATTTGAAGAGGAAACTGGTTTGTTGGATATTCAGGCTAAATATGAGCATGAAGTAAGTACAGGATTGTGTATGCAGGATACTACTAATCAATGGACAGCATGTGGAAAAGAGAAGAAAGTGGCTGAAAATGCATTGTCTTGTAGCAATATGCATGGTGGAGTAAGGCAAATGCAACAATATGGAGAAGAGGCTCTAGGATTTATTCCTCGAAGTCACTACACAAGAAATCATTGGGCTAGATCTACCACTGAAACGGTAGTGAAAATAGGGCAACGTGAAACTCCTTGTGTTGCTTTACTTGACCATGGGTCTGAGATAAATGTCATTGAGCGGGGATTATATGAAAATGGTACATGGCTTGTAGACACTGATCATGGTTGGTGAATGAGGGCAGCAAATAATTCTTCAGGGGAGCTCTATGCTGCATGTCATAATGTAAAAGTGACGATTGGTGATGTACAGGAAGAGTGTGCAAGATAATTCCTCATATGCAATGATTTTGGGACAGCCCTATATTACAAGTGTGTGTATGGAAACAAAGGTGCTTTATGATGGTTTTGCTTATGCAAGAGTCAGAAGCAGGGATGGGAGAAAAGCAGTCCAATTTCTTACTGTTTATGTTAATCATCCTAGAAATCGGGATATGCTTCGAGAGTCTCCTTTGGTTCCAAATGCAAGGGAATTCAAAGACCTGGATTTCATTAAGCACTGTTGTAATGCGTGGCTACAGTAGTGCTATTCAGTGGGTGTACTCGCCTCTTCATGAAATGAAGCATGTATTTACTATTGGTAATTCTCAGTTTACAATTCATGTTGGTTTAAGCCTATGGAAGCTATGTGTAGGGCTGAACGCATATCTATGAAATGGGATACGAGAAAACTAAGAGCATTGGGATTGTTAGCTAAAAACTATACATGTAGAAAATGAGACTGAAAACAGAGTGTTGTCAATATGCTCTTTGGATATGTATGATGTTATAGCATTGTTTTCTCAACAGGAAGGATTACAATGGACTGAAGCACTTGTGGAGACAAAGTATAAGATAGTTGGCAAAAAGATGAAACCAATTGCTTTGCCACTTCCACTAGAGAGTGAGGGTATGTATGAAAAAGTGTCAAGGCAGCCAAGCTTACGGGATCCTAAAGATATAGGTCATCAGTTTACATCTGAAACATTACAGGAATTGAAAGATGGCATAGAAGGGTTTCTTTTGCCTACTAAGAGAGACTGTTTTATGTAGATGCTGGCTAGACATGGGAAGGCATTTGCATTTCAGCCAAGTGAAATAGGTTGTGTGGATCCAAATGTTGTCTCTCCTATGGTCATATTTACTGTGCCACATGTACCATGGAACTTGAGGCCTATTCCAGTTCCTAAAGCTTACTTGCCAAAGTTGATGGATTTGCTAAATGAAAAGATTCGCATGAAGATCTTGGAGCCTTCTTCAGCCCCATAATCAAATCATTGGTTTACTGTGCCCAAAAAGAATGGGGCTTTGAGATTTATTCAAGACATGTAACCGCTCAATAAAGTGACCATAAGAAATGTGGGTGCAGGTCCTGTGGTTGATGAATTTGCAGAGGCTTTTGTAGGAAGAGCGATCTATTCTTTGCGTGATCATTACTCGGGTTATGATCAGTTTCAGCTTGCAATTGAAAGCAGAGATATCACAACCATGAAGACTCCTTTGGGATTAGTATGGATGTGTACTCTCCCACAGGGTGCAACAAACTCAATGGCACACATGAAAAATGCTATGAATAGGGTACTCGGGGATTTCATACCACAATTGACTATGCCCTTCTTGGATGATGTTCCAATCAAAGGGTGTGCAATGGATGAAAAGAATGAAGAGATGGATGCTTATGGATGCAGACAGTTTGTTGCAGACCATATTGTGGATTATGAGAGGATTTTGATCAGAGGTGCGTAGATTCTTAGGTGCATGTGTGTTCTATTTGATATGGATTCCTCACTTTGTACATGTAGCCAATGCTCTTTATCAGCTTCTAAGGAAAGGTCAGAAATTTCATTGGGAAAGGAAGCATTAGAAAGCAATGAAGAAATTGAAGCAACTCTTAAAATTTGCTCCTACATTGAGAAAGCCTGACTATTCACATGGAAAGCCTATCATTATTACTATTGATACAAGCCCAATCGGGATTGGATGGGCAATTGGGCAAGATGATGAGAAAGGACAAAGATATGCAATTTGCTTTGGTGCTAAAGTATTGATTGAACGACAAAGAAGATATCCACAGGTTAAAAGAGAATTATGGGGAATTGTGACAACCCTTAAATGTGATAAGGAGTATTTTATGGGTGCTCATGTAGTCATTGAGACTGATTGTTTGCTAGTATTGGGTATGATTACTAGTTGTGCTCCTCCGGACATTGCTATGCTCTGATGGATTGCATACATCAAATCTTTGAACCCTGAATTTCAGCATATTGCAAGATGAGATAGCCCAGTGGTGGCAGACATTTTATCTCAAGCATGTTATGAGAATGAAGATGGGATGATGGATGAGGAGGAAGCAGATGACTTTCTTATGATTGAAAATGATGTTGCAAGAGTGAATTTAGCAATGCAAGGTGTTGCTACAGCATTAACAAAAGCTTGGACAACAAAGAGAAGACACTTTAGATGTTTTGTATCTTGTGTAGAAGTGTTTTTGGAAGACAAATATACAGGAGAGTGGCTGAGAATTGGTCAATACCTCAGTACATTAACAAAGAGAGATGAATGGTCAGATGAGGAGTTTAAGAAAATCAAGAGGAAAGCATATGGGTTTTTTTTAAAAGATGGATACTTATGGAAACATGTTAAAAAGAAACAGGGTATGCTAGTGCGAGTTTTGGGTGACAAAGCTTCACAAGTAAAAGTAATGCAATAATTTCATGAAAGCTTGTGGGCTGGTCATAGAGGTGTTTGGGGTACTTTTACAAAGATCAAAGAAAGATATTGGTGGCAGGGTATGTATAAGGATGTTGCTCACTTTGTGGAAACATGTACGACATGTGAAATGTATTCATCTATGAGACATCGAGATGGATTGCAACCCACATATCCATTGTCTCTTCATTTTAAGTGGGTGGTGGATTTGGTCACAATGCCTGCAGGTCTTTGGCAAATGAGGTATCTTGTACTTGCTCATGAAGACTTGACTAATTAAGTGGAAGGGAAAGCTTTACATACTAAGACAACAAATGTTTTGTGTACTTTTCTCTTAGAAGAGATCTTTTGTTGGTATGGCTGTGTGGGAAAAATGACAGCAGATAGGGGTGAGTTGGATGCAGATAAATCTCATGATTTCTTTGTACGGTTGGGGATAAAGCTTGCTAAAACTTCAGCCTATAACCCTAAAGGAAATGGAAAAAGTGAAAGAGGTCACCCACCTATTGTGAAGGCATTGGCAAAAACATGTGGAGAGAAGGTAAAAGAGTGGCCACGATTGCTTCCTTATGCTTTGTGGGCCGGCAGAACAACTCATAGTGCTGTTACAGGATATATGCCTGCAGAATTGATGTATGGTCAAAAACCTATCATGCCGATAGAAGAGATGACAGTCACATGGAGTGTGTTATCTTGGGAGGAGGAGTTGAATCAAGAGGAGTGATCTGGGAGATCCATAATCAGGTGTCTTAGGTTTTACCCCCCTTTCAGATCCAATGGAGCCATCAAACTTGAGTTCCAAGCAGCAGAGAAAGGAGCTATAATTTTTATGCACGTTTTGTTCTATGAAGAAGCTCCAAGAGATCTAATGCCTAGAGATTGCTTTTGAGTAGTGCGATGTTGAGGCAAACGCACCAACAATCGGGACTTTGGACGGACTTCTATTCTTTCAGAAGCTGCAACTCACGTTGGCGACAATCTCTCACCTTGTCTCTCACGCTCCGCTCTAACTAACCAAGCATTATCCTCTCCAACCCAAGGAAGCAAGAACACAAGACTAGCTCGAGTTGTAGTGAACTCACCTAACTTACCTTTCAAAGGCTCGAAGATAGTTCCACGACCACGATCAACACGATCCGATGCCGTCGCTCCTTCGCATCCACCACCAAGCACACCAACGAGTCGAATAGCTAGTAGAGACGACGAGAAAAGCAAGAAGACGACGAAGAGCTTCACCTTCCCTCAGTCCCTCGCTCAACACGCCTCTCACTCTCTCCCTCTCAGTCACTCTCAACACAATGGAAGCAAGATGATAGAATAGAAAGATTGAATGGTTGCACTAACAGAGCTTCTGCAGCATGAATGTGCCAAAAGGGGGTGAATACAACTGAGACCTCCCACCCTTATATAGACATAGAATTAGGGTTAGGGTTTGCGCCCCTTTTGCATTTAGGGTTAGGGTTAGGGTTTGCGCCCCTTTTGCGTTTAGGGTTTCCACAACTGTGAATTAGGGTTTGCACCCTCTTTGGGCATCCTACCCACATAGTGGGCTTTAGGCCGCAATCCTTGAAACATGCTTGAACCTTAGCCTAAATAGACCGAGCCTACACTATTCTAATCACAATTACATGTGCACAACCCATGCAACACATGCGGGTGCGACAAATACAACTACGGGTGATAAATACAATGTGCACGGAAGTGAGCCCCGGCTCTCACAAAATAATACAACCATGATAGTCTGATGATGTCCATGAGTAAAAAGTAATACATAAGTGCCCAAAGTAATACAATGAAGCTCCACAAAATAGTAAGCCACTAAAAAATAGTATCCAGCACTTGCACTTTCTGCAGCCTTCTCAAAATATCGTTAACATTATTTCCCCCCTAGACGAGTGCCAGTCCCAGGGCACTCACATCGTAGGTAGCATGCTGTAGCTTGCACCGAAGACGCGGAATGCTGGGAAGAGTCCTCATCAAGTAGTAGTCCTGATGGAGAAGAAATGGATGTGGCTGATGAAGAACAGTGGTTGTTGAAGATGAGGATGTTGCCTGCTGCGGATGGTACAAATGATGTTGCTCAAATTGTGGTAGATGGTGAGACTGATGGTGGTGCTGGTGACAAATCCTGTAAAAGTTGGCTATGCTGAAGATACACTTGATTGTTGATCCTTCTGATGAATAGAACTTGAATGGTCATTGGAAAATGGAATAGAGGTCGTAGAAGATGGGAGATGCAATGTTGATGTAGAAGTGATGCGCATGATTCTCCACAACTCGAATACCTGCAAAGTAAAACCTCACGTGCAGTCACTCCCTAGGGGAAAAGTGCTAGTCTTCTGATCGTGCACAAGACATATGATAATGTTGGTTTGGGAGATGGGTCGAACTCCAGGCAAGCCTAAGTGTTGTCCCATACTTGAGGACCCAAAACCGTGAATAGATTATGGTGCAAATACTATAGTGTGTGCACGTGCATACATAGTCTAATACATAGGTAGAAGACTTTTCCATGGGTGCTTCTGTTGATGATGATGCTCCATGATGAGGAAGCAAGGGAGCTTGATCTGATGAAGATGGAAAGAATGGTAGGTACTGAGAGAAAAAAAAAGTTGTTGTTGAAGATGCAAGGGAGACACCTAAGTGGGATAGATAAAGGAATTCTTGAAGCGCATGGTTCTCCACTGAATCAACCACATGTGGTAGGTGACCTGAGGTGATGTGGTGTTACTGAGATAAATGAAGTAGAAATGAAAAGTGCACGTGACTCAAGGAGATAGGTCTAACCTATGCGAGCCGAGACTCCCTAGGTATGTCCTGACCTTGATGTGCCCTAAGCAAATGTGTGGGGAAATGGAAAAAGGGCTAGGGGTTAGAGATGGAGCCAGCCGACCAAAGCCACTGGACGCATCCAACTTGAGGACCCCTAGGTGCAGTGCAGTGCATGTGAGTGCATATATATATATATATATATATATCCTTTTTTTTCCTTTTTTTTTCCCCCCATCATGTGATGCACAAGGGAGTCACTCCTCAGGAAGTGGCTGCAAGGTAAGTGAAAGACACCCTTTGCTCAAAAGATATGGCTTAAGAAAGGTTCGGAGATAAATGGGTGATTCTGGATAAAAAGGATGGGTACACCGAGCAAATCTGCTATCCACCATATCCTCAAGCAAGGCTACGCAGTAAGAGGGGAATAATACAGCTCGAAGAAGAAGTCTTGCCATGGCAATGCGGTCAATCCCTGTGTTGATGTCGAAGAATAAGGGTGGCAGGCCATCCTCATAGGGAGTCGGTGGCTGCTGTAAGAGCTTGACTATGAGGCGGAGATAATTGCAAGTGACTAAGAAGGCAGGATCGGGGCAATTTGAGTAGAGTTTAAGGAAACTGTCAAAAGAGGGTAGCAGATCACGCAACTGGAAGTGATAGATATCACTCTCATGCGGAGCATTGATATTGGGAATTTTGGGAAAGTTATGCCTGCCATGCTTCTCAGCATCATAGTTTCTGCCATACCTTCTCAGATAGGGGCAATGGAGTACATCTGTCTTCCGATTTGAGTAGCAAAAGGCGGAATGGGCCATTTCATCCGCTTCAAGGATAGGATATCACCATTCTGGTTGAAGCTTCCACACGTCTTGTGGCTTCTCGGTGAGATACTCCCTCTTGTTCTTCTCCTTGGGAATCTTACAAGCTCCTTTCAAAGCCGATCTATCCTGTTTCTTCAACCACTTCTTAGCAATCTTCTCTCCCACTTTAATAAGCTTTTGCACTGTACTGACTGGTAAGGGTGTTCTGAATTTGGCATCTCCATAGGCATTGAAATAAAAAATGATGGTCTCCTCTCTCGTCTGCTTCTCATGATAGGTCTTAATGGGCTCATCTAGAACCTCTCTCTGTGCCTCTATGCCTTGCATGTCAATGGAATACTCTGGCACATCCTGAGGGGTAGCCCTAAGAACTTGAACCATCCTATCAAAGCGCTCTTGGACCTCAAGTTCCTTGTCCGACACTGTTGGGGGTACCTGTATTTCCTCAGTAGCTCCACCTTCCTGCTCAGCAAAATCTTGAGGATCCATATAATCCTCAGAAGGAACCATATCTTCAAAAGGCTCTACTGCAATAGGGTCTTCAACAAGTGTCTCATATTGTAAGTCACATGGCTCAGTAGATGTTGGCTGCATCATTTCTACATCCCTCAATTCTTGATCATTATAGCCCATGTCATGCAAATGATCAATCATCTGGCTGCTAGTTGGGTCTGAGGTCAACAACATGAGCTCCTTACCCTGGTCAAAAGCGGCTAAGGCACCGATAGCAATTCCCAACTGAGCTTTGAGTTCCTCCACATCATCGGTGCTTTTGGATGATAAAGTGCAAATGACCTGATGATAAAGCCCTTGCTGTAATGATAGTGCATGTTGATAGGCAGTTGCATGAAGCTTAAACTGGCGTTCCTTGTGAAGGGAATGAGCCAAGTCTATGAGTAGCTGTTGTAACATCTCCTCGTAAGCTCTGTTAGCTTTTTCCTCAACTTGATTGACAGCAGTAGTCAAACTCATTGCAATTGTATCTTGCAACCCTGTAAAGGCTATCTTCATCTGTGTCCGAGTCCGATCTGCTTCTAGCAACTCTCTATGGTGAGAGTTGATGTCCTTGCCTTTTCCTCCTTTAACTGAACCACAAGATCTGCAACCTGAGCACAGAGAATTTTATCCCTTTTCCTCAGGACCTCAACTTCTTGCAACTGTTCCCTTAGCCCCTCCATCTCCTTATTGTTCTCCACAATCTGAGTCTGTAAGTCGTGTAACTGCTAGGCTGAGTGTTTCAAAAATTCTTGATGAGATGATCTCTCTGCCTCATACTTCTTTTGTAATTCCAATTTTTCCAGAATTGCTTGATCCTTGTCCTGTTTCAACTCTTCACATAAGAGCTCTAATGTGGTAAGACCATCCAAATTCGCTGATGTCCTTCTTGTGCAAACTTTTGAACTAGTGGTAGTCTCATCCGGTCGCAACTTCTCTACACTAGAAGTGACTGTAATTTCTTCATTCTGTCTACCATGTTCCAACATGTTTATCTGGGCTTGCATGGTTTGTAAAGTGGTCATGACCATCTGAAAATCTCCTGGACCAATCACCGATTGTTTTCCTTGAGTCTTTCCCTTTCCTTTGTCAGAATCTCCAAGTTTCCTAGCAACATCTTCTTCAACTTCCTGTGGAGCGAAGGCTTCCTTCCCTCTCATGTCCTTAATGGATGATTCCTATATGGTTGTGGCTTGATTCTCCTTTTCCTTGTGGAGAGCTTCCCCCAAGTGTTGTGCATTCTCTAGCGACTCCTCGATCGCTACGTGGTGCTCTGTCTTAAATTTTCCTTTCTTACTCTTTTTTTGACCCATCTTCTTTAGTGAACTCTCAACACTTGGCTCTTGTTCCTCCCTTGGTCGTTTGTCCTTCAGTTGACCCATCTCAGCAATTGCGGGTGTCACCTGAAAGGGCTCGGAGAGTCCCAAGGCTGTGGTGATGACCTTACTGAGTGCACCACCATAATTTATCATGCATATCTTGGCCTCAGTAGTGGTGAGTCTCCCTTCAGGAGTTTTAGGAAGAGTCTCATGTGCCTTGGCAAGGGATTCACAAATTTGATCCATCCAAAACTTATTTAAATCCTCATCAAGTATCCTGTCTGATAAGATATCTTCCATGAAGCCCTTGGGTATTCTCCCTGCACGAGTGCTGGTTTTGTTGTAGGTAAACAAATGGTGAAACACCTGTGCAGTGGCTCTAAGATCCAACTCCTCAATGGCAGAGAATAATAGACCACCAGTAGTAACATTAGGCTTACCCTCCCACCTTTGATCCACTAGATGAGTTTTACTAGCTTTACCATGCCCTCTTGACCCTTGACAAAGACCTAAGTCTTGTTCTATCAGCTTAGAAGTAAGTGCTACCTCCCCAACTTTTTGCTCTTTTTCATCCCAGTAGCTCATCCTACTTGTTTTAGTCTTAGGATCGTAGTTTTGAACAAAGTTGTAGCAATTGGCAAAGTGAATAGGCCCATTGGTTGCTCTAATATAGTCAGTTAGCCCACATTTAGCCACCAACTCCCCAATTTTAGGATACCTGTTGACAATATTCTCCAAGTTGGTAAGTTGACGAAACTTCAAGGCCCCAAAACTCCATATGCTGGTCTCTAGACCAAACTCCTTGCATTGCTCCATAGTGAATACTCCCCTGTCCTTATAATGATGATCCTTGACAGCCACCAATGTCAACATTGTAGACATTTCAAACTGTGAACCTGTCATCTGCTTAATCAAAAGATAAGACCACATCTTGAGAAATTTCTAGCTAACCATCACACAAAATATAAAAGTCAAACTATACCTTTGCCTTTTTATAAAAATAATGCCAAAATGGATTGCCAATTGCCCTCCTGCAACAAAAAGACCTAGCAAGCTTCCTAGCTTGCAGGGGTAAGCGACAAAGGACAGAAAAGATGACAGGGCAACACAAAAAGGAAAAAGAAAAAGAAGATGAAGTATGGACAAAGAAAATGGAAAGACAACTAGGTGGATGGGGAAAATGAAGGAAAGATGGACATCCACCAAGCGTAAAAGTTGGGGTTATACTCCAATTCCGCAAATGTATCAAGGTCAAATGGGCGCATAGCCAAACCACACAAATAAGTGGTAATATCTGTGACATGGACCAGCAAAGCGACTAGCCACATGTAGTTCTTCCGCCGTTAGAATTTTATTAAACAGGGGATGGTGTTGCAAATTGGAAGGCACTTCTAGGTCACGAGCCAAAATGATGGCATGGAGTGAAACAGGAGAATGATATGTAGGATCAGATCGAAGGTTACTAATGGCACGCCGTTGCTCGGCAGTGGTCATCAGACGACTACCAACCTGAGCAATCTCAAGCCGAAGGCTTAAGAAAAGACTAGAAGTGGTTTGTTTGGTGGTAAGAGCTGCAAGCTCGGTGGAATCAACACATTTGGTCACTGGAGCATAAGAAGAGATTAATCGGGAGGATTGGAGATGCTTCTGAGGAAGAGTCTTAACGTACTCAGCCTGCACCAAGAGACTTTTGCAGAAAAGATGTTCATGCTCCTCCCACGTGGGATTCAATCGAGTAGCAAGTTCAAGTGCCTCATTGTCGGCAAGGCCGAGGTCAATCATAGCAAACAATTTCGCAAGGTGGTAAACATAGAATCGAATTGGAGTAACCAACTAGCGTCGGAGGAGTTGTCCTTCATGGCCAAGTGCGCAGCCATGCCACTAAGAGAGCAACAAATGAGCAGAGGTTTTAAACTAGAAGGGGGATACGAAGCAGTGGAACTAATCTGAAGATGAGGTGGAACCGGGTCCCCGCGTTCATGTTGGAGTTTAGCTTGGGCTGCCTGATCCAACTGGTGGACTGGCCGAGAGAGATTGGAAGAGGAGGATGCCTCAGAGGAAGTTGAGGGCCCAAGGGAAGGTGTGAGAAGAGGGTTAGGAGGGGGTTCCGGAGCGAAAGATGGAGATATGGAGATAGAGGAAGGTAGTGGAAATGACTTCTTATTAGGAGGTGGTTGGTTAAGGGAAGCAGAATGGGGCGTAGACTCTGACTCGTCATGAGACGGGGTGACTGGAGGTAGCAAGGAATGAGAAACCCGCAAATAAGACATTCGGCGCTTCGAGCAGCCTGGAGGAACGGTGGACGAAGCCCAAGAAAAAGGGATAGATGAGAAGTTAGATCGTTTGGGAATCCAAATGTAGGTGTTACCCTGGTAATAGCCCTGAGCCTCCAAGAGAGCACGTGCCACCCAACACAAGGAAATTGTGGGCTTTGGAGGAGTTCGACGACGTCGACTCGGTTGCCGATGCAACGGCTTTGAGGGTGGTGAAGGTGGAAATGGAGGTGGTCAGGGGAGGCGAGGTCGCCACTGGAAGTGAGGAAACTTCATAGGCGTGGGTTTTGAGGCGCGACTAACAGGAGTAGCATGGTGATGTTCGGCTTGCAACAACTGATGAAATAAGGAACTATCGGACTGAGAAGGGGTGGGAAGAGGAATTGGCATTGGCCCCGCAGAAAGATCCCCTTGACTGAAAGCAGAAACTACATGGGCACCTGGAAATTGCAATGTAATGCGCTGATCAACATAGTTGATAGTGCATGGAACCTGATACTTGAAAGGTCGGCCCAAGAGAAGTTCCTTGCCCACATCTTCACGGTTCGGAAGAACATAAAAAAGAAGAGAGATGCTCTCAACTGCAATAGTAAGCAAAAGCTTACATGTACCCAAGAGCGAGTAAGGTTGACCACCATAGGGGTTAAGCTTAGTGTGAGTGGGTGTCAAGGTGGGTTGGCCCAAATCCATCCAGAGGTTATATGGAAGGGTGTTGAAGTTAGAACCTT
Source organism: Lygodium microphyllum (assembly GCF_053477565.2). Classification (NCBI taxonomy): domain Eukaryota; kingdom Viridiplantae; phylum Streptophyta; class Polypodiopsida; order Schizaeales; family Lygodiaceae; genus Lygodium; species Lygodium microphyllum. Next base: position 2,152,319 of record NC_141152.1, on the reverse strand, counting down.
CATCAATGAGAGCGTCAGTAGTGACCTGCTTGGCAGCAGTCAACTGGATTCGAAGGAAAACCGGGGGAATGACAAGGTCATCCTCAGGGTCAAGTGAAGAAATGGAAACAGCTCGTACATTAACAAATGAAGAGGAATTCTATGTGGTGCTAGAGGAAGCCAACTTATGAGCATTTGCCTTCTGCTCAAGTTGCTCATATCAGGTTTGTTCAGCCACCATGACCGCACTGATGGGAACATCAGGAGGGTGCATGGGGCGTTCATGCAAATAATGGTTTAGGGGGTAATACTTCTTAATGCGGCTGCCATTGAAATGTCCTATGCCTTCCCCCTCTAGGGTTTCAAGCTCAACATTGCTCGTCCTGCTAATTTGACGAACGCGATACGGTCCTAGGCCGCGAAGTTTCAATTTTTGTTTATGGCCCTTAAGAGAATACAAGAGCACCAGGTCACCTTTATCAAAGGAACGTTGTTGCACATGTCGATCAAACCAGGCCTTACGTCGGGCCTTTTCAGCAAGGAGAGCATGTGTGGCCAAAAGGCGAGTTTCGGTGAGACGTTCCAACTCCACAAGGCGGTTGGTCCAAGCACTAGTGCCTTCCCAACGCTCCTGTACTGCAATGCGAAGACTGGGGATGAGAAACTCAACTGGCATAACAGCGTCAGTACCGTAGGTGAGTCGAAATGGAGTCTGGCCAGTTGCAGTCTTGAAGGTTGTGCGGTAAGCCCAAAGGGCAGCCATAAGCTTATTATCCCAATCAGAGCGTGAAGCAGAAACAGTCTTGGTCAACACATTAAGAAAAATCTTGTTGGAGGACTCAGCCTGGCCATTTGCCTGAGGATAATATGGAGATGACTTGCGGTGGATAATAAGAAAGGTGGAGAGCAAATGCTCAATGAATTCATTCAAAAAGTGAGTCCCCTGATCACTAACCAACTCGATCGGGCAGTGAAAGTGAGAGATCACCTTTTCCCACAAGAATTTAGCTGTTGTACGAGCATCATTCTTACGGGTGGCACGTGCCTCACCCATTTTGTCATATAGTCTGTTGCGACTATGATGTAGCGTGCTTGTGAATACTGAGGAGCTGGAGTGATAGGTCCTACAAAGTCAATCCCCCATTTTTCAAAAGGTTGTCTAGCAATGATAGGTGAAAAGTACCTGAAGGGTTCTCTCAATATTGGTCAAATACACACATTCTCTTCATCGTTTCCATTTTTAAAGAAAAACACACGAAGTATGAAATCAAGCTTTCTTCCTTTCAAATACAATGTGCATGGGGACAATCAATTCCGCCAAGTATCACAACCAGGTCATGATGACAATATGGCAAGTAAGGACAGCACTTGATACCAATACTTAAAGCAAGAGGTTCAAATTTAGAATGTGAGTAAAACAAGTAGGAGTGAAGCTTATGGTATAGGTTAAGAGACTATGGGTGGGAATGTCAGTGAGAGTTAAGAGAGGATGAGTATGAGTGAGGGGTGATTGGTGCAAGTGATAATTAGGGTTTGTGAGGGATTAGGGTTGGGGTGGTACTAGTGAGTGATAAGAGGTGGTGCGAGTGAATAAGGTGCTAGGTGGGTGCGAATGAGGTGGTGCGAATGAGTATGACCTAGGTGGTGCGAATGAGGTGGTACGAATGAGTATGACCTAGGTGGTACGAATGAGGTGGTGTGAATGAGTATGACCTAGGTGGTGCGAATGAGGTGGTGCGAATGCGAATGAGGTGGTGCGAATGAGTGTGACCTAGGTGGTGCGAATGCGAATGACCTAGGTGGTGCGAATGAGTGTGACCTAGGTGGTGCGAATGAGGTGGTGCGAATGAGTATGACCTAGCTGGTGCGAATGAGGTGGTGCAAATGAGGTGGTGCGAATGAGTATGACCTAGGTGGTGCGAATGAGGTGGTGTGAATGAGTATGACCTAGGTGGTGCGAATGAGGTGGTGCGAATGCGAATGACCTAGGTGGTGCGAATGAGTGTGACCTAGGTGGTGCGAATGAGGTGGTGCGAATGAGTGTGACCTAGGTGGTGCGAATGAGGTGGTGCGAATGAGTGTGACCTAGGTGGTGCGAATGAGGTGGTGCAAATGAGTATGACCTAGGTGGTGTGAATGAGGTGGTGCGAATGAGGTGGTGCGAATGCAAATGAGGTGGTGCGAGTGCGAATGAGGTGGTGCGAATACGAATGAGGTGGTGCGAATGAGTATGACCTAGTGCAAATGAGGTGGTGCGAGTTGTAAGATTGTACAAACCCTAGGCGGTTCAAGGATGGTGATGCGAGTAAGTGAGGTGGTGCGAGTTGATGTGTTAGAGCAAGGGTGAGAAAAAAAAGAGAGAAAAAAAATATATATATATATATGTCTCTCTTTCCTATTCCCCTACTGACCCTTCTGGCCGACTTACGGTATTTTGAGAAGGCTTCAGAAAGCGCAAGTGCTGGATACTATTTTTTAGTGGCTTACTATTTTGTGGAGCTTCATTGTATTACTTTGGGCACTTGTGTATTACTTTTTACTCATGGACATCATCAGACTATCATGGTTGTATTATTTTGTGAGAGTCGGGCTCACTCCCGTGCACATTGTATTTATCACCCGTAGTTGTATTTGTCGCACCCGCATGTGTTGCGTGGGTTGCGCACATGTAATTGTGATTAGAATAGTGTAGGCTTGGTCTATTTAGGCTAAGGTTCAAGGATGTTTCAAGGATTGACCGGCCTAAAGCCCACTATGTGGGTAGGATGCCCAAAGAGGGTGCAAACCCTAATTCACAGTTGTGAAAACCCTAAACGCAAAAGGGACGCAAACCCTAACCCTAATTCTATGTCTATATAAGGGTGGGAGGTCTGCGGAATGGGGCATAGACTCTGACTCGTCATGAGACGGGGTGACTGGAGGTAGGGAGGAATGAGAAACCCGCGGATAAGACATTTGGCGCTTCGAGCAGCCTGGAGGAACGGTGGATGAAGCCCAAGAAAAAGGGATAGATGAGAAGTTAGATCGTTTGGGAATCCAAATGTAGGTGTTACCGTGGTAATAGCCTTGAGCCTCCAAGAGAGCACGTGCCACCCAACACAAGGAAATTGTGGGCTTTGGAGGAGTTCGACGACGTCGACTCGGTTGCCGATGCAACGGCTTTGAGGGTGGGGAAGGTGGAAATGGAGGTGGTGAGGGGAGGCGAGGTCGCCACTGGAAGTGAGGAAACTTCATAGGCGTGGGTTTTGAGGCGCGACTAACAGGAGTAGCATGGTGATGTTGGGCTTGCAGCAACTGATGAAATAAGGAACTATCGGACTGAGAAGGGGTGGGAAGAGGAATTGGCATTGGCCCCGCAGAAAGATCCCCTTGACTGAAAGCAGAAACTACATGGGCACCTGGAAATTGCAATGTAATGCGCTGATCAACATAGTTGATAGTGCATGGAACCTGATACTTGAAAGGTCGGCCCAAGAGAAGTTCCTTGCCCACATCTTCGCGGTTCGGAAGAACATAAAAAAGAAGAGAGATGCTCTCAACTGCAATAGTAAGCAAAATCTTACATGTACCCAAGAGCGAGTAAGGTTGACCACCATAGGGGTTAAGCTTAGTGTGAGTGGGTGTCAAGGTGGGTTGGCCCAAATCCATCCAGAGGTTATATGGAAGGGTGTTGAAGTTAGAACCTTCATCAATGAGAGCGTCAGTAGTGACCTGCTTGGCAGCAGTCAACTGGATTCGAAGGAAAGCCGGGGGAATGACAAGGTCATCCTCAGGGTCAAGTGAAGAAATGGAAACAGCTCGTACATTAAAAAATGAAGAGGAATTCTATGTGGTGCTAGATGAAGCCAACTTATGAGCATCTGCCTTCTGCTCAAGTTGCTCATATCAGGTTTGTTCAGCCACCATGACCGCACTGATGGGAACATCAGGAGGGTGCATGGGGCGTTCATGCAAATAATGGTTTAGGGGGTAATACTTCTTAATGCGGCTGCCATTGAAATGTCCTATGCCTTCCCCCTCTAGGGTTTCAAGCTCAACATTGCTCGTCCTGCTAATTTGACGAACGCGATACGGTCCTAGGCCGCGAAGTTTCAATTTTTGTTTATGGCCCTTAAGAGAATACAAGAGCACCACGTCACCTTTATCAAAGGAACGCTGTTGCACATGTCGATCAAACCAGGCCTTACGTCGGGCCTTTTCAGCAAGGAGAGCATGTGTGGCCAAAAGGCGAGTTTCGGTGAGACATTCCAACTCCACAAGGCGGTTGGTCCAAGCACTAGTGCCTTCCCAACGCTCCTGTACTGCAATGCGAAGACTGGGGATGAGAAACTCAACTGGCATAACAGCGTCAGTACCGTAGGTGAGTCGAAATGGAGTTTGGCCAGTTGCAGTCTTGAAGGCAGTGCGGTAAGCCCAAAGGGCAGCCATAAGCTTATTATCCCAATCAGAGCGTGAAGCAGAAACAGTCTTGGTCAACACATTAAGAAAAATCTTGTTGGAGGACTCAGCCTGGCCATTTGCCTGAGGATAATATGGAGATGACTTGCGGTGGATAATAAGAAAGGTGGAGAGCAAATGCTCAATGACTTCATTCAAAAAGTGAGTCCCCTGATCACTAACCAACTGGATCGGGCAGCCAAAGTGAGAGATCACCTTTTCCCACAAGAATTTAGCTGTTGTACGAGCATCATTCTTACGGGTGGCACGTGCCTCACCCATTTTGTCATATAGTCTGTTGCGACTATGATGTAGCGTGCTTGTGAGTACTGAGGAGCTGGAGTGATAGGTCCTACAAAGTCAATCCCCCATTTTTCAAAAGGTTGTCTAGCAATGATAGGTGAAAAGTACCTGAAGGGTTCTCTCAATATTGGTCAAATACACACATTCTCTTCATCGTTTCCATTTTTAAAGAAAAACACACGAAGTATGAAATCAAGCTTTCTTCCTTTCAAATACAATGTGCATGGGGACAATCAATTCCACCAAGTATCACAACCAGGTCATGATGACAATATGGCAAGTAAGGACGGCACTTGATACCAATACTTAAAGCAAGAGGTTCAAATTTAGAATGTGAGTAAAACAAGTAGGAGTGAAGCTTATGGTATAGGTTAAGAGACTATGGGTGGGAATGTCAGTGAGAGTTAAGAGAGGATGAGTATGAGTGAGGGGTGATTGGTGCAAGTGATAATTAGGGTTTGTGAGGGATTAGGGTTGGGGTGGTACTAGTGAGTGATAAGAGGTGGTGCGAGTGAATAAGGTGCTAGGTGGGTGCGAATGAGGTGGTGCGAATGAGTATGACCTAGGTGGTGCGAATGAGGTGGTGCGAATGAGTATGACCTAGGTGGTACGAATGAGGTGGTGTGAATGAGTATGACCTAGGTGGTGCAAATGAGGTGGTGCGAATGCGAATGAGGTGGTGCGAATGAGTGTGACCTAGGTGGTGCGAATGCGAATGACCTAGGTGGTGCGAATGAGTGTGACCTAGGTGGTGCGAATGAGGTGGTGCGAATGAGTATGACCTAGCTGGTGCGAATGAGGTGGTGCGAATGCGAATGAGTATGACCTAGGTGGTGCGAATGAGGTGGTGCGAATGAGTATGACCTAGCTGGTGCGAATGAGGTGGTGCAAATGAGGTGGTGCGAATGAGTATGACCTAGGTGGTGTGAATGAGGTGGTGTGAATGAGTATGACCTAGGTGGTGCGAATGAGGTGGTGCGAATGCGAATGACCTAGGTGGTGCGAATGAGTGTGACCTAGGTGGTGCGAATGAGTGTGACCTAGGTGGTGCGAATGAGGTGGTGCGAATGCGAATGACCTAGGTGGTGTGAATGAGTGTGACCTAGGTGGTGCGAATGAGGTGGTGCAAATGAGTATGACCTAGGTGGTGTGAATGAGGTGGTGCGAATGAGGTGGTGCGAATGCAAATGAGGTGGTGCGAGTGCGAATGAGGTGGTGCGAATACGAATGAGGTGGTGCGAATGAGTATGACCTAGTGCAAATGAGGTGGTGCGAGTTGTAAGATTGTACAAACCCTAGGCGGTTCAAGGATGGTGATGCGAGTAAGTGAGGTGGTGCGAGTTGATGTGTTAGAGCAAGGGTGAGAAAAAAAAGAGAGAAAATATATATATATATATATATGTCTCTCTTTCCTATTCCCCTACCGACCCTTCTGGCCGACTTACGGTATTTTGAGAAGGCTTCAGAAAGCGCAAGTGCTGGATACTATTTTTTAGTGGCTTACTATTTTGTGGAGCTTCATTGTATTACTTCGGGCACTTGTGTATTACTTTTTACTCATGGACATCATCAGAATATCATGGTTGTATTATTTTGTGAGAGTCGGGCTCACTCCCGTGCACATTGTATTTATCACCCGTAGTTGTATTTGTCGCACCCGCATGTGTTGCGTGGGTTGCGCACATGTAATTGTGATTAGAATAGTGTAGGCTTGGTCTATTTAGGCTAAGGTTCAAGGATGTTTCAAGGATTGACCGGCCTAAAGCCCACTATGCGGGTAGGATACCCAAAGAGGGTGCAAACCCTAATTCACAGTTGTGAAAACCCTAAACGCAAAAGGGACGCAAACCCTAACCCTAACCCTAAGCGCAAAAGGGGCGCAAACCCTAATCCTAATTCTATGTCTATATAAGGGTGGGAGGTCTGCGGAATGGGGCATAGACTCTGACTCGTCATGAGACGGGGTGACTGGAGGTAGGAAGGAATGAGAAACCCGCGGATAAGACATTCGGCGCTTCGAGCAGCCTGGAGGAACGGTGGATGAAGCCCAAGAAAAAGGGATAGATGAGAAGTTAGATCGTTTGGGAATCCAAATGTAGGTGTTACCGTGGTAATAGCCTTGAGCCTCCAAGAGAGCACATGCCACCCAACACAAGGAAATTGTGGGCTTTGGAGGAGTTCGACGACGTCGACTCGGTTGCCGATGCAACGGCTTTTAGGGTGGGGAAGGTGGAAATGGAGGTGGTGAGGGGAGGCGAGGTCGCCACTGGAAGTGAGGAAACTTCATAGGCGTGGGTTTTGAGGCGCGACTAACAGGAGTAGCATGGTGATGTTGGGCTTGCAGCAACTAATGAAATAAGGAACTACTGGACTGAGAAGGGGTGGCAAGAGGAATTGGCGTTGGCCCCGCAGAAAGATCCCCTTTACTGAAACCAGAAACTACATGGGCACCTGGAAATTGCAATGTAATGCGCTGATCAACATAGTTGATAGTGCATGGAACCTGATACTTGAAAGGTCGGCCCAAGAGAAGTTCCTTGCCCACATCTTCGCGGTTCGGAAGAACATAAAAAAGAAGAGCGGTGCTCTCAGCTACAATAGTAAGCAAAAGCTTACATTTACCCAAGAGCGAGTAAGGTTGGCCACCATAGGGGTTAAGCTTAGTGTGAGTGGGTGTCAAGGTGGGTTGGCCCAAATCCATCCAAAGGTTATATGGAAGGGTGTTGAAGTCAGAACCTTCATCAATGAGAGCGTCAGTAGTGACCTGCTTAGCAGCAGTCAACTGGATTCGAAGGAAAGCCGAGGGAATGACAAGGTCATCCTCAGGATCAAGTGAAGAAATGGAAACAACTCGTACATTAAAAAATGAAGAGGAATTCTCTGTGGTGCTAGATGAAGCCAACTTATGAGCATCTAGATGCCTTCTGCTCAAGTTGCTCATACCAGGTTTGTTCAGCCACACCATGACCGCACTGACAGGAACATCAAGAGGGTGCATGGGGCGTTCATACAAATAATGGTTTGGGGGGTAATACTTCTTAATGCGGCTGCCATTGAAATGTCCTATGCCTTCCCCCTCTAGGGTTTCAAGCTCAACATTGCCCATCCTACTAATTTGACGAACGCGATACGGTCCTAGGCCGCGAAGTTTCAATTTTTGTTTATGGCCCTTAAGAGAATACAAGAGCACCACGTCACCTTTATCAAAGGAACACTGTTGCACATGTCGATCAAACCAGGCCTTACGTCGGGCCTTTTCAACAAGGAGAGCATGTGTGGCCAAAAGGCGAGTTTCAGTGAGACGTTCCAACTTCACAAGGCGGTTGGTCCAAGCACTAGTGCCTTCCCAACGCTCCTGTACTGCAATGCGAAGACTGGGGATGAGAAACTCAACTGGCATAACAGCGTCAGTACCATAGGTGAGTCAAAATGGAGTCTGGCCAGTTGCAGTCTTAAAGGCAGTGTGGTAAGCCCAAAGGGTAGCCATAAGCTTATTATCCCAATCAGAGCGTGAAGCAGAAATAGTCTTGGTCAACACATTAAGAAAAATCTTGTTGGAGGACTCAGCCTCGCCATTTGCCTGAGGATAATATGGAGATGACTTGCGGTGGATAATAAGAAAGGTGGAGAGCAAATGCTCAATGACTTCATTCAAAAAGTGAGTCCCCTGATCACTAACCAACTTGATCGGGCAGCCAAAGTGAGAGATCACCTTTTCCCACAAGAATTTAGCTGTTGTACGAGCATCATTCTTACGGGTGGCACGTGCCTCAGCCCATTTTGTCATATAGTCTGTTGCGACTATGATGTAGCGTGCTTGTGAATACTGAGGAGCTGGAGTGATAGGTCCTACAAAGTCAATCCCCCATTTTTCAAAAGGTTGTCTAGCAATGATAGGTGAAAAGTACTTGAAGGGTTCTCTCAATATTGGTCAAATACACACATTCTCTTCATCGTTTCCATTTTTAAAGAAAAACACACGAAGTATGAAATCAAGCTTTCTTCCTTTCAAATACAATGTGCATGGGGACAAGCAATTCCGCCAAGTATCACAACCAGGTCATGATGACAATATGGCAAGTAAGGACGGCACTTGATACCAATACTTAAAGCAAGAGGTTCAAATTTAGAATGTGAGTAAAACAAGTAGGAGTGAAGCTTAAGGCATAGGTTAAGAGACTATGGGTGGGAATGTCAGTGAGAGTTAAGAGAGGATGAGTATGAGTGAGGCGTGATTGGTGCAAGTGATAATTAGGGTTTGTGAGGGATTAGGGTTGGGGTGGTACTAGTGAGTGATAAGAGGTGGTGCGAGTGAATAAGGTGCTAGGTGGGTGCGAATGAGGTGGTGCGAATGAGTATGACCTAGGTGGTGCGAATGAGTATGACCTAGGTGGTGTGAATGAGGTGGTGCGAATGAGTATGACCTAGGTGGTGCGAATGAGGTGGTGTGAATGCAAATGAGGTGGTGCGAATGCGAATGAGGTGGTGCGAATGAGTGTGACCTAGGTGGTGCGAATGCGAATGACCTAGGTGGTGCGAATGAGTGTGACCTAGGTGGTGCGAATGAGGTGGTGCGAATGAGTATGACCTAGGTGGTGCGAATGAGGTGGTGCGAATGCGAATGACCTAGGTGGTGCGAATGAGTATGACCTAGGTGGTGCGAATGAGGTGGTGCAAATGAGTATGACCTAGCTGGTGCGAATGAGGTGGTGCAAATGAGGTGGTGCGAATGAGTATGACCTAGGTGGTGCGAATGAGGTGGTGTGAATGAGTATGACCTAGGTGGTGCGAATGAGGTGGTGCGAATGCGAATGACCTAGGTGGTGTGAATGAGTGTGACCTAGGTGGTGCGAATGAGGTGGTGCGAATGAGTATGACCTAGGTGGTGCGAATGAGGTGGTGCGAATGCGAATGAGGTGGTGCGAGTGCGAATGAGGTGGTGCGAATGCGAATGAGGTGGTGTGAATGACTATGACCTAGGTGGTGCGAATGAGTATGACCTAGTGCAAATGAGGTGGTGCGAGTTGTAAGATTGTACAAACCCTAGGCGGTTCAAGGATGGTGGTGCGAGTAAGTGAGGTGGTGCGAGTTGATGTGTTAGAGCAAGGGTGAGAAAAAGAAAGAGAGAATATATATATATATATATATATCTCTCTCTCTTTCCTATTCCCCTACCGACCCTTTTGGCCGACTTACGGTATTTTGAGAAGGCTGCAGAAAGCGCAAGTGCTGGATACTATTTTTTAGTGGCTTACTATTTTGTGGAGCTTCATTGTATTACTTTGGGCACTTGTGTATTACTTTTTACTCATGGACATCATCAGACTATCATGGTTGTATTATTTTGTGAGAGTCGACTCACTCCCGTGCACATTGTATTTATCACCCGTAGTTGTATTTGTTGCACCCGCATGTGTTGCATGGGTTGCGCACATGTAATTGTGATTAGAATAGTGTAGGGTTGGTCTATTTAGGCTAAGGTTCAAGGATGTTTCAAGGATTGACCGGCCTAAAGTCCAGTATGTGGGTAGGATGCCCAAAGAGGGTGCAAACCCTAATTCACAGTTGTGGAAACCCTAAACGCAAAAGGGACGCAAACCCTAACCCTAACCCTAAACGCAAAAGGGGCGCAAACCCTAACCCTAATTCTATGTCTATATAAGGGTGGGAGGTCTGCGGAATGGGGCGTAGACTCTGACTCGTCATGAGACGGGGTGACTGGAGGTAGGAAGGAATGAGAAACCCGCGGATAAGACATTCGACGCTTCGAGCAGCCTGGAGGAACGGTGGACGAAGCCCAAGAGAAAGGGATAGATGAGAAGTTAGATCGTTTGGGAATCCAAATGTAGGTGTTACCCTGGTAATAGCCCTGAGACTCCAAGAGAGCACGTGCCACCCAACACAAGGAAATTGTGGGCTTTGGAGGAGTTCGACGACGTCGACTCAGTTGCCGATGCAACGGCTTTTAGGGTGGGGAAGGTGGAAATGGAGGTGGTGAGGGGAGGCGAGGTTGCCACTGGAAGTGAGGAAACTTCATAGGCGTGGGTTTTGAGGCGCGACTAACAGGAGTAGCATGGTGATGTTGGGCTTGCAGCAACTGATGAAATAAGGAACTACTGGACTGAGAAGGGGTGGGAAGAGGAATTGGCGTTGGCCCCACAGAAAGATCCCCTTTACTGAAACCAGAAACTACATGGGCACCTGGAAATTGCAATGTAATGCGCTGATCAACATAGTTGATAGTGCATGGAACCTGATACTTGAAAGGTCGGCCCAAGAGAAGTTCCTTGCCCACATCTTCGCGGTTCGGAAGAACATAAAAAAGAAGAGCGGTGCTCAGCTGCAATAGTAAGCAAAAGCTTACATTTACCCAAGAGCGAGTAAGGTTGGCCACCATAGGGGTTAAGCTTAGTGTGAGTGGGTGTCAAGGTGGGTTGGCCCAAATCCATCCAAAGGTTATATGGAAGGGTGTTGAAGTCAGAACCTTCATCAATGAGAGCGTCAGTAGTGACCTGCTTAGCAGCAGTCAACTGGATTCGAAGGAAAGCCGAGGGAATGACAAGGTCATCCTCAGGATCAAGTGAAGAAATGGAAACAACTCGTATATTAAAAAATGAAGAGGAATTCTCTGTGGTGCTAGATGAAGCCAACTTATGAGCATCTAGATGCCTTCTGCTCAAGTTGCTCATACTAGGTTTGTTCAGCCACACCATGACCGCACTAACAGGAACATCAAGAGGGTGCATGGGGCGTTCATACAAATAATGGTTTGGGGGGTAATACTTCTTAATGCGGCTGCCATTGAAATGTCCTATGCCTTCCCCCTCTAGGGTTTCAAGCTCAACATTGCCCATCCTACTAATTTGACGAACGTGATACGGTCCTAGGCCGCGAAGTTTCAATTTCTGTTTATGGCCCTTAAGAGAATACAAGAGCACCACGTCACCTTTATCAAAGGAACAGTGTTGCACATGTCGATCAAACCAGGCCTTACGTCGGGCCTTTTCAGCAAGGAGAGCATGTGTGGCCAAAAGGTGAGTTTCAGTGAGACGTTCCAACTTCACAAGGCGGTTGGTCCAAGCACTAGTGCCTTCCCAACGCTCCTGTACTGCAATGCGAAGACTGGGGATGAGAAACTCAACTGGCATAACAGCGTCAGTACCATAGGTGAGTCGAAATGGAGTCTGGCCAGTTTCAGTCTTGAAGGCAGTGCGGTAAGCCCAAAGGGCAGCCATAAGCTTATTATCCCAATCAGAGCATGAAGCGGAAACAGTCTTGGTCAACACATTAAGAAAAATCTTATTGGAGGACTCAGCCTGGCCATTTTCCTGAGGATAATATGGAGATGACTTGCGGTGGATAATAAGAAAGGTGGAGAGAAAATGCTCAATGACTTCATTCGAAAAGTGAGTCCTCTGATCACTAACCAACTCGATCGGGCAGCCAAAGTGAGAGATCACCTTTTCCCACAATAATTTAGCTGTTGTACGAGCATCATTCTTACGTGTGGCACGTGCCTCAGCCCATTTTGTCATATAGTCTGTTGCGACTATGATGTGGTGTGCTTGTGAATACTGAGGAGCTAGAGTGATAGGTCCTACAAAGTCAATCCCCCATTTTTCAAAAGGTTGTCTGGCAATGATAAGTGAAAAGTACCTGAAGGGTTCTCTCAATATTGGTCAAATACACACATTCTCTTCATCATTTCCATTTTTAAAGAAAAACACACGAAGTATGAAATCAAGCTTTCTTCCTTTCAAATACAATGTGCATGGGGACAAGCAATTCCGCCAAGTATCACAACCAGGTCATGATGACAATATGGCAAGTAAGGACGGCACTTGATACCAATACTTAAAGCAAGAGGTTCAAATTCAGAATGTGAGTAAAACAAGTAGGAGTGAAGCTTAAGGCATAGGTTAAGAGACTATAGGTGGGAATGTCAGTGAGAGTTAAGAGAGGATGAGTGAGTAGGGATGAGTGAGAGATGAGTGTGGAGAAGTAATTGGGGGATTAGTGAGAGAGGAGTATGAGTGAGGGGTGATTGGTGCAAGTGATAATTAGGGTTTGTGAGGGATTAGGGTTGGGGTGGTACTAGTGAGTGATAAGAGGTGGTGCGAGTGAATAAGGTGCTAGGTGGGTGCGAATGCGGTGGTGCGAATGAGTATGACCTAGGTGGTACAAATGAGTATGACCTAGGTGGTGCGAATGAGGTGGTGCGAATGCAAATGAGGTGGTGCGAGTTCCAATGAGGTGGTGCGAATGAGTGTGACCTAGGTGGTGCAAATGAGTGTGAGATAGGTGGTGCGAATGAGTATGACCTAGGTGGTGCGAATGAGGTGGGGCGAATGAGTATGACCTAGGTGGTGCGAATGAGGTGGTGCAAATGCGAATGAGGTGGTGTGAATGAGTGTGACCTAGGTGGTGCGAATGAGTATGACCTAGGTGGTGTGAATGAGTGTGACCTAGGTGATGCGAATGAGGTGGTGCGAATGAGTGTGACCTAGGTGGTGCGAATGAGGTGGTGTGAATGCGAATGAGGTGATGCGAATGAGTATGACCTAGGTGGTGCGAATGAGGTGGTGCGAATGCGAATGAGGTGGTGCGAATGAGTATGACCTAGGTGGTGCGAATGAGGTGGTGCGAATGCGAATGACCTAGTGCAAAGGAGGTGGTGCGAGTTGTAAGATTGTGCAAATCCTAGGCGGTTCAAGGATGGTGGTGCGAGTAAGTGAGGTGGTGCGAGTTGATGTATTAGAGCAAGGGTGAGAAAAAAAAAGAGAAATATATATATATATATATATATCTCTTTCCTATTCCCCTACCGACCCTTCTGGCTGACTTCCCTACTTATTCTCGTTAATCCGCTTCTCCTTCTCAAGTGCTTCCACTTCCCTTCTCTCCTAGTCTTCTTCCTCAACTTCTCATATTCTCCTACGCTTCCTCTTCTTCGTACTCTTATCTTCTTCTATCCCCTTCTTCTTATTCTTCTTATTCACCTTCTTCCCCTCTTTCTTCCGCTTCTCCTTCTCAACTGCTTCCACTTCCCTTCTCTCCTAGTCTTCTTCCTCAATTTCTCATATTCTCCTACGCTTCCTCTTCTTCGTACTCTTATCTTCTTCTATCCCCTTCTTCTTATTCACCTTCTTCTCCTCTTTCTTCCACTTCTCTTATTCTTCTTCCTCACTCCTTCTTACTTTCTTCTTCTCTTGTTTTTCTATCCTCTTCTTCTTCTTCTTCTTCTATCGTTCTTCTATCTCAATCCTTGCATCTTCTTCTTCTTCTTCTTCTTCTTGTATTCTTCTTCTCTTCATCTTACTCTTCTTCTTCTAGCTCTCTTCCTCACTACCTCTTGCCCTTCCTTTTTCTCTATTTCACCCTTTTTTCATCTATCTCTTCTTCTTCCCAACCATCTTCTATCTACTTCTTCTTGGCCTTCTTTGCTTTCTCCTTCCTCTACCTCACAAACAAAGAACTTTAGAAGACGAGTACAAAGGCAAGCAGTATATTTGGTTAGATCTCAACCATAAACATGTATGTAACCAATGACAAAAGCAAGAACGATGAACCCTCATCTCCCAACGTTCCCACACAAGATGTCCAACAACAAGAAGAGCGCTTTGAGTTTTGAGTTTTGAGTTTTGAGTTTTGAAATTTGTTTTTCAGTTTATGGTTTGTGTTTTCTTCTATTCTACCCTATTCCAATCTCAATCCAACAAACCGGTTCCTTCCGATTTGGCCCTTCCTAACCTAGCCGCATGGGTTTCGGAAGCTAGCCACAAACGCGGACGATCGGAACCACATCGATCCTATCCACGCCCATGCACAAGCCTCCTATTCCGCCACACGGTGGGAGTGTGAGAACCTCGACGGTTGCACCATCCTAGGTCCCGGCAATGGAACCAAAATGTTGAGGCAAACGCACCAACAGTCGGGACTTTGGACGGACTTCTATTCTTTCAGAAGCTGCAACTCACGTTGACGACAATCTCTCGCCTTGTCTCTCACGCTCCGCTCTAACTAACCAAGCATTCTCCTCTCCAACCCAAGGAAGCAAGAACACAAGACTAGCTCGAGTTGTAGTGAACTCACCTAACTTACCTTTCAAAGGCTCGAAGATAGTTCCACGACCACGATCAACATGATCCGATGCCGTCGCTCCTTCGCATCCACCACCAAGCACATCAACGAGTCGAAGAGCTAGTAGAGACAACAAGAAAAGCAAGAAGACGACGAAGAGCTTCACCTTCCCTCAGTCCCTCACTCAACACACCTCTCACTCTCTCCCTCTCAGCCACTCTCAACACAATGGAAGCAAGATGATAGAATAGAAAGATTGAATGATTGCACTAACAGAGCTTCCGCAGCATGAATGTGCCAAAGGGGGTGAATACAACTGAGACCTCCCACCCTTATATAGACATAGAATTAGGGTTAGGGTTTGCGCCCCTTTTGCGTTTAGGGTTTGCGCCCCTTTTGCGTTTAGGGTTTCCACAACTGTGAATTAGGGTTTGCACCCTCTTTGGGCATCCTACCCACATAGTGGGCTTTAGGCCAGTCAATCCTTGAAACATCCTTGAACCTTAGCCTAAATAGACCAACCCTACACTATTCTAATCACAATTACATGTGCGCAACCCACGCAACACATGCGGGTGCGACAAATACAACTACGGGTGATAAATACAATGTGCACGGGAGTGAGCCCGGCTCTCACAAAATAATACAACCATGATAGTCTAATGATGTCCATGAGTAAAAAGTAATACACAAGTGCCCAAAGTAATACAATGAAGCTCCACAAAATAGTAAGCCACTAAAAAATAGTATCCAGCACTTGCACTTTCTGCAGCCTTCTCAAAATACCGTTAACATGCGAATATTCCATGTTCTTTCAATACATATTGATTCAATTCATTGTGATTTGTCTTTGTAGTGTTTATCACTTGGGTATTCTCTATGTTCTCTTCCATCTCCTATCTCTACTTCCTTCTACTTCTGATCCCCAGTGGATTCAAGCTTTTGACAAAAACGCCTCCAACAATGGTAGAACTCCTTTGCCTAAGATCATACCATTTCCTTTCAAGTATTTCCTTCTCCATCGGTGACACAAACACTTGAGTCATGTGGTTGATTTGAAGTCCTCCCAAGCCTGAAAGTTCTCCCCAATCTTGCTTATGTATCTCCACCACGTATGTGCATATCCCTTTAGGTGTAGGGCTGCATAACAAGTCTTTGCTCGATCATTGCATGGTTAGAGAGTGAAATGCATTTCCAATTTGTTGATCCATTCCTCAAGTTTGGTCGGTGAAGTGTTATCTCCTTTGAAATTGGATATTTTGATCTTATCCTTGTATCCCTTGTCATAATGATAATGCTACCCATTATGATTGGTAAATCCAAAAGATTGCTGCCTATTAAAATGATCAGTCATTGCTTGCTGTCCATGATTAGGGGTAAATGAATGCTTCCCATTTTGATTATTTCCAAAAGATTGATATCAAAACAATGAGTTCCCATGTGATTGTTGGTTATGAGTGGATATCCCATGTGGCAACCTATCATCATGATCTTCAGCATGCTAGAAACTGTCTCCATTCCTTGCTTTATCATGTGCATACTGCCCTTGATCATCTCTTACATTATGAACTTGAGTATGTTGAGAACCAAACTCTTTATAGAAGGGATGACATCCATGTACAAATTCATTTTTGTCATCATTCAGGGAATAATCTTGTTGTCCCTTATCCCTTGAATTAATGAATTTTGGCCTATTTATATTCCAAGAGTTGGTATGAGGCTGAATTATTTCATTCAACTTAGAAGGTCATCCATGTTCAAAAGTGGATGGTATATGCTAGTGGGCTGTTGTGGGCCTCACATTACCATGAATAATAGGTACATCTTCAGTATGGGAAGGTGGATTGCTTTGCAATTTGTTGCCCAAGTTACTGAGTATTGTAACCATCTATTCCAATTTGGCATCCAACCTATGGTTTTGCTACTCCGTGTGTGTAATCATCTTGCCAAACTTGTCATCCATTGAATGGGTAAGTTGGATTAGACCTTCATTCATGTTACCAACTTGCTTTGATAGAAGCTACTGGAAGTCATTGAAGTCATGAGTAACATTTACTTCAGTTCTAGGATCATTGTCATAAGGAAACCTTGGCCATTTGATCTCTTCATTAGTTGTACTATTGCCCATAAATTTTTGTCCCTGATTTGTGGCCCCTCTGGTTGGATTTGCTTCAGCATGGTAATCTTCCAATCCCTCATTAATGTGCTCCAATACCTGCTCCTTCTTCTTATTCCTTGCCATCATGGAAACTGTAGTAACTCAAGACTACGTGTCAAAGAATGGTCAATAATCAAAGCTATACTCCTCCAATCTAAGTTCTCGATAGCTCCAAACGAAGCTAATAATACTTATTTATATAGATTTACTGAGGTTACAAGTTTGGGAGAGGTATATGGTTGCTTCATATCAAAACAATATACCCTATCAACCTATCCAGGTGCTGTCTACAGTGACCACCTATCACTAAAATGACCAAAACTTTTGAACCATCGGTCCAAATGAGGTGTACTATAGCTAGGGTCGAAGGTAACTTTTCCTCTACACATAGAGTATAAGAATCAATTTTCAGAACGAAATATCCCACTTTTGTAATTGATTCATTATGACTGTCCAGCAATCTCTAACAACCCGTAAACTCACTGTTTGGACCCTGTTTTATCCCATTTGGTCATAGATCATTGACAATCCCTTGTGGCCTCTAATGTACACCCTATAGGCTTTGCCAAAAACCTATAATCACCTTCAAAGTACATGTAGACCTGTAAATTTGTTCAAAACTGTCATCGTGCCTTGTTTTGCTCTGTTTGGTACCAAAGGTCTTCAAGTCTTTATCCACTCTTTTCCAAGTGATCTTCTGTGGTCCACCACCTATGGTGAGGAATAAAATGGCAAATGGGCACCTAAATGGGCTCTGAAACTCTAGAAGGTGTGCAAAGTTCCTTTCAAGCCAGGTTGTGCACCCCTATGGAGTCATAAATAGCAAGGGACGGTCACCTCACTATTACCTTGCTATCTCGTTTTGCTTCGACCTTTTTCCTCGGTCAGAATATACATGGCAGAGCTAGTGTTCTAAAAATTAGGGCATAATATATGTGTCTGAATCAAGATTTTTATATTTCCATGATATGCAAGAATTGGAAGGTAAAATGTATATAAATGAGGATAAGAAAGATTTACCTATAGTAATCAATGACTCACTAATTTACTATGCTCATCTTTTACAAATTTCTTGGGTATTCTCAATAGTTTGAATTAGCAAAAGACCCCAAAGTTAGAGGTTAGCAATCTTTTAGAAAAAATTGAAAGGAAATTGCATGGTTAATGCTATGGAGTGATCAATCAAACAATGCAAAGAGTAATGATAGCCTCAATTTCAATGGGCTAATTTCAATAGGATGTTTCATTAATCAATTCATGCTTGGGATTCAAGATTCAATGCCTCAATAATTGAGTATTATGGTTCATTCAATTAATGATGAGATTGAAGCTCAATGCAAGAGTACTCTACTTAACCTCTCCTTCAACAATAGAAAATACAACAATTGAATGAGGAATTGGAGAGATTAAAGAAGAGTAATAGAAGTACCTCTTTCAATGATTGAAGAAGAAGATGTTGCTTGAGTCAAACTTCAGCTATAAAGGTTGATAGACTCCATAATCCCAAACATTAGCTCCAAATATGATTCAAGAATGATGTCTAGATCAAGTCTTCAGCTCAAATGAGTAGTATAGATGAAAATCCTTTGAATTTAAAGCCTCTTTGATGAAGATTTCAATGAAATTCTTCAATCACTATCATACTTGTAGTTCAAGACAAGATTGGTCTTCAATCTTGAATGCATTGCTTGGATTCTTCAAAATCTTAAATACTTGAAGTAGAAAAGAGGACATTGGAGTGATTTAGAGCAAAAGCCCCATGAAATGGAAGAGAATAATCCAAGAATTTGATACCTAAAGCTTGCTGCCCTGTTTTGACTCCATAGACAACTATCCTTGAAGCTTCAAGTCCAAGAATTGTTCAATGTTGGTCCCTTGAGTGTTGAGGGAGCTGCAAGAAGCTGGGTAGAATAAAAGCCCTTTGATCTCTTCAAGAAATTTCATTGCTATCATAAAATCTTCCATAGTCAGGGTTTGGGAGATCAAGAATGATCATGAGAATGAGAAATGGCTCTGAGTACTTACTGGAAAGCTTGATTAATCTTTGTTAAAGCTTGCTAAAGCCATAGCCAATGGCTCAAATGACTGAAAATTTTTGTAAGGTAGGGGAGTGTGTTTTCAGCGCAAACACATACTTCCCTACTTCAAAATGAGGAGTAGTTAAAGTAATCTTAAAGCTACTCTAATGAGAGCTTAATCCATGAATATTTCTGCCCTGGAGGTCACTTGAGCCATTGAAAGGCCTGGAAGAAAGGAGAAGCCAAGATCCACCATGAAAGCTTGAGGAAAGCTTGAGAGAAAGAAGAGAGAGAAGCTGGCCCCAAAAAGTAACCAAGGATCAACTCCTGTAATCCTTGTTTAGACTCTAGTTAGAGTTAAGAAGCTTCAAAATGAGCCTCCATTTGATCACGACTTGCTATTTTGGACAAGAACCTCCATCTTCCTCAGGATCTCCCTCAAGAAACCTCCAAAATTAATCCCCACTTGTTGTAGAGAACTCTGACTAGTCACGGTTTGAACTGTACCAAACCCTGTGACCAAATCTTGGTACTCTAGTTCCTTGCTATCTATCCTTGTGACTAAATTCTCCATGAAAAGGACTCTTCCCATGGATCAAAGTCCATGCTCTGATACCAATGTAATGAAGGTTGCCTCTTCAATCAAAATTACACAAAGACTAACAAGAAATGCTGAACAACAAGAAATGTTGAGAACCATAGCTTGCCATTTCTTTATTCAAGATGCCTTACAACCAAGAATTACAAGAGATGTTGAATCCATGGAAGCTTGAGAATCAATTGATGATAGCTGCTGCAAGGAACTCACCCCTTACAATGGTGGGAAGGAATTACCTTCGAGCTTCAAGAAGTGCAGATGTGAAAAATGATTAACAAAGATGCTTTACATTGGCACCCTCTTGCCTTTTATACTCTAGTCTAATCTAAACTAGGCTAATTTCCTAACTAAGGTAGCATGAAAATTGCTTTATTACAGCCACTCGTTGTTGTCCTAATTCTGTTGTGAGGTGCCTTCTCCAATAGACTTGAAGGAGGAGTTCTCTTAGTAGTCGACCGAAATTCATATCCATGCACATCACCATCTAGTCCCCCCATGGGAAACCTAGGACTTAGTTGAATATAGGAATCTCACTTCTACTTCATAAGGGAAGCATGGACAAGTCACCCCTAACAACAATCTAATGCCCACCTAAGAAAGACCACTTTGTAATCAATTAAAAGCAGGATTGAGGTTAATACCACACTTGCTTCAAAGAGAGTGAGAGATGGGGAAGAGTGTAACTTGATCCCCCTATCCATAAGGTAAAATCTCAGCTCCGACACCCTAAAATGATGTTAAACTTGGTAACTAATCCTACCAATAGTGGAAGGGTCACGATTTAATCAACTCTATCCAGTGTGGAAAGTTACCCGACTTATCGAGTCCACTTATCCATAGGCGTTTGATCATCAGAATTGAAGCCTCCCACTTTCCTCAATTGGGTTTGCTTTACTTTTCTAATTAGCAAAGCATACTATCACCCCTTTTATTACTTAGCTATACTAGGTTTCTTAAACTCAATCTTGAGCACATAACAAAAAATTCAAACATCAGATACTTTATTTCATAACAACAAGTAGAACCATCACTTTGCAGAGTGGTACAAAACCGTATTTCCACAAAAAGACATTGTCTAACCTAGGATAGGACCTTCCAATCTCATAGGATTGGGCTATATGTGATCGCACTCCATCTGTAGTAAACAAGAAATTTACTGGCTCAAAGCCCCTCTAAGCTTCCCTATCTCAAGAGCTATTATACATAATAGGGGCACTTATCACTTGGCTCTTTGCCCTCTCAGATGCTCAAGTGATCAAAAACCAAAAACACCTACCTCCCTCAGGAGCATAGGACCCCCACCTATTGCAAGTGAGCTTTTCCACACTCCGTAGAGTGTTAGGGAGCATTGGGTTAGGGACCCCAATGTCTCAAACTACCACAATCCACAACTTGTCCGATTGTTAGAAGCTCCAAATCATAAGAGACATAATTCATCATTCACAAATCCAAAAGCAATCATAATCATAAAACATTTTTAACACACTTGTCAATGTATGCGATGTATAGAATCTTTCCCCCTCATCAATTCTCGTGTTCTTTCCTAAAAAGAAATTGATAATACTAACACGTTTTTGTAAGTTTAAGTATGTTCATAATCTATGTAATAGACTTATCCTATGGGCTTTTCTAGCATTACTAATTTATCCCTCATTTTATCATAAGATGCAAAAAAAAAGGAAGTTGTAGAGTTAATAGCTTAAAATTAATCATTTTTTTATGTACTAAACATTATTATCTCCATTCGGCCATCCATCTCATGATTATACTTTATGATCACAACCTCAATTTGTTGTGGAATAACCGGTCCTTTGGGTTGAATGGATTCGAGGATAACTTTCTCTTGCACTTCAACAATGACTACTTCCTCGCATTGGGAAGCTCTCTGAGCATGACCTCACTTAGCATCTCGACATCCCTTGGGAGCCATGGAAAAAGCTTGATGGATTTGAGCAGCACTTCCACGTAGGTGTGGCGAGACAAAGGCTCGGCTGATTGTAGCAGAGCTTCATTGCATCATAGTAGAGAGACTTTTGCATGGGTTGTTGTTCTAACGTGACACTCTATCCCTATTTATATAGTAATCAAGGGGGGGTTAAAGAGAGAACACTTGCTTTTAGCATTTTTGATGATATCATCGATGATAAAGAGAGAACACTTTCTTTTAGCATTTTCAATGACATCATCGATGATGTTAGAGAGGGGACTCCATTTTTGTAACATAGCATGGAGATGTGTTGCATCATCGGGCGGGCATCACTCCAAGGCATAGACCTTGGCATACTTGGCAATGGACTATGAAAGCTTCGTTGGCACTATTGGCTGTGCACGAGAAGCTACCACTAGCTTATAGGAAAAGCTTCCCGGGAGGTCACCCATCCCGGCAGTGTCGTCACCCAAGTGCACTTAATTGCCAAGTGTCTATCCACTAGGCTAGATCTTAATTGCCTTAATTGCCAAGTGCACTTAAGATTTCCTCCTTGGGAGGGTATTCCAAGCCTTCCTTTCATGAACTGGCATATAATACCTCATTAATTATCTTCAAATGTGCAATCTTTAACATTTTGTTTTCAACATACATCAATTTTTGGAATGTATACGCAAATTGTTTATTGAATAAACTAAGTAATGGGGACATTACATTTGCACTCCTTGGCCAATGTCTTTGACTGATTTGTTGGTCCGTGGTGTTCAAGCTTTGTTTAGGCGGCACAATTTGAGATGCAGATGCATCTCTTGGTCATGTGCAAGAGACTAGTGTGCTCATGCTAGAGAGATCATTGATCTCATCCTCCAAGATGGGCTGAGTATCCTCTAGGTGTTCCTAGGATTCTCTCACCCACTCCTTGACCTTTTCTATGGCTTTGCGTTGGCACTTTAGAGTGGGTTACTCCCCTACCTTAGCACCCCCTTTCTCAGTAGTCTTTGGAGTGGATGTTTCTACCTCAGCGTTTGTGACTTTCTTTCCAACAACTATTGTCATTGCACTCTTGATTTTCAATGTGACCTATTCTTTTCTTTTCTTCTTTCTTTGCCTATTAATTTTCTTTCCAATTGAGGCTACGTGTAGGTTATTAGGCATGGCAATGATATTCTAGCATGCTTTATATGTGCATGGGTCATAACATGTAAAGGGATGGGCATGGCCTCCCCTTCGAGTGTCTTGACACCGAATAGCCAAACTAGAGGATGGAACTGATGGTACAATTGTCGAACTAGAGGATGGTTTCTACCTAGGGAAATCGACAAAAAGATGGGTGATTTCACACTGAGCGCATCTACGAAGATCGACCTTATCTCAATTGGCTGGTCCCTCTTAGGGCAATGTAAAGAGATGTATCCTGGTTGACTGCAAGTCCAACAAGAAATCGGCTCTTGGATCTTCCCTCCTAGGCCTCTACCTCTCCCTCTTTCTAATGCCATCACTAGCACTGCTCAATAGTCCATGAGCATTGTATTGCCCTCTTCATCGTATGAGACATAAGGATTCACATAAGGCTCCTCATCGTCCGGCTCCTCCATGTAAGTGGATTCAAGTGCCGCTCATTCGATTGATTATGTAAGGTCTAGGTGGCCTAGATATGGCTATGGGATTGATTTCCATCCTAGGGATGATTGGCTTTGCATCATTAGGTTCCAAAAGGGTCAATGGGGCTCCTCTCCCAAAGAAATTTGGAGGCATGTTCCCCCCAGGTAAGGCTGGTTGTAAGGTTGTGCGTATAGATGTCTCCTTGGTGGTTTGCAGTGCATGGCATTGTGGCCGAACCTACCATAGTTTGTGCAAGGTCGGGACTTAGGGTCCTAACACTCAGTTGGAAGGTGGTTTCTGCCATAATACACACATTGGATATGTGGGCACATAGGTATTCTTGTCTTTTCTTGTAGTCTGGCTAGTTTCATTTTCATTTCTGCTAGCTCCTCGATTGGGTCAACGCCCTTCCCTTTGTCTTGGTTTCTTGGGTCTGATCATTCACTAGATGTTGTTGCCCTTTTTGAGGTTTTAGTGTTGGCTTCTTCTCAATTCGAGCTCCTTGAGCTTCTCTCCTTGAGCTAGTTGTCCACTCATATGGCCTCTTCAAAGACCCTAGCTAGTGCGTCTCTCTGCAAGCTTGAGTTGCCTACCAAGGCCTTGTAGAGTTCCTCACTATGTATTTTGTTAGTAAACACTGTGAACACTTCTCTTTCAATAGATCATTCATTAGTGGAGATTCTCCTATAGAGACTCCGCACATGAGTGACATAGTCCTTGATGTCCTCTTTGTCCCCTTGCTTGACATTCATCAGCTTCATTGTAAGGCTATTTGAGTACCCGACCTTCGAGAATCTCTTAATGAAGAGACTCTTGAGGTCATTGAAACTGTTTTGCTCTACAACATCTAAGCTTGTGCACCACATCCTACCCTTATCACCCAATCATAGGCCCGAAAGCTTGTGAGCGCTAAGCAAGATCGATGAGGTCGTTAGCGGGATTGTTGATTGGCTCTTGGAGCCTTGGGAGTGACTCCTAATCGTACAAGCAATGACATTGCTAGTGCTGTTGTCCTTTATCCAACTAACGTGTTGTCTATTAGTTGCTTCATGAGAAGCTCGCTCAGCGTTAAATACGCCTCTAGCGCTCTTTCCCTCTCTGCGTTCAATTCTGTTCGATTTCTATTTGCTAGGGCTAGGACTTCTTGCATCTCTATGTCCTACCACAATCTCCTAGTCTGCTCTACTACTATTGGTTGTATGCCGCTATGCTTTGTAAAGCTTTTCGTGCTAGCTTTTTTTCCTTCTACAAGTCTGCTATGATGTCTTGTGATGGTCTGCCATGGTGGTCTAGCCTAGTTTTTGCATCGTATTCATTTACCATCTGTCGGATTTTGACTAGGAAATCCTCTAGGTCAAGCTCTTTGTTTCCATAGTTTGTACTAGGTTCTACCATATCTGGGTCTTTTGCTCCACGAAGTTGTCAATGAGGTTGATCAAGTAGGGCAATGTCATGAGGGATGGTGTCACTCCTTCTATGCGTCTAGCTTTCCATGTCACATCTCTCACTTGGTCCTACCTATTGGGGTTCCTGATCACCCGTCTAGGTTTGAGGGTCATCTCCTATTGGTAGGTTCATTTTGTTTATTAATTCTAAGTTTGTTTCTTCTTATTTATAGACAATCCTCAATTTATGTTCACTCAGTGTATGCATGGTGCTCTTTTCCATGTACTATGCGAAATCAAGCTTTCAATTTTTTCAAGTGCACTTCAAGTATTGAAAACAATGTGGGTGCAAACACGAGATAACGAATACAATTTCCGTGCTTTTATCTATATGCTCGACCGAATAGGGATCTAGGCTCTGTCACTAGCCACTCTCACTAGTCTTTAGAGTCTATGCTACCTTATTGAGCTCGATCAAGGTCAATTGGGATCTGTAGGTCAGTTTATGGCCCTAAAAAGGTGTAAAAGCTGGCATGACTGTCAACAGTCGTGTCTAGTCGTCTAGCTATGATTTTTAAGGTAAATTGTGCCTATATTAGGCTTTCAGAGTCTTCCCCAATTGTTGCAAGAGGTTTTCTGCTTTCCTCGAGATGTGCTAAATTTGTGAGTCTCCTATCAAATTTTTGGTCCATTTTGTAATGTCAGATTTTGCAGTGTCTGATCCCCAGAATCAGACATTTGATTTTCAATAGTCCAATTTTAGTGTGTTTGATTCTGACTTTTCCAATTTTAGAGTCCGATTCTGATGTGTCTAATTTGGTCTATTTTGATTATTCTTTGTCTGAGTGACTAATGGTCGAGCGTCCAAGTTTGATTTTGGAGGTGTCCATCGATTCGATTATGGGCATCCGATTGTCCAAATCAAATAGGGTGAATGTCTAATCATGGTCTAATTTTGGGATCGAAAAAGTAGCATTCGATCGAACAAGCCGAGGTAACTTCGAGTGTCTAATTTCCCGGAATCGAACGTCCGAGTGTCCGATTCTGGGAATCGGACCCCTGCAGGCCCTATCCAATTCCAACGATACAGAAACAACAACAATGACAAATCAACTTGAGGTAACGATTTTGACCACACCAACATGCAATGAGCTCTAGAATACAAGAATGGACATAGATAAAGGTCTATACATACCTGGTATATGCAAAAAACTCCTACGGACGCGCTGATGGATTCGCCCGAAGCTCAAAGTCTTCTCTCAGGCTCTCTCTCACTATTGAAGGTAAAAATGAGCTTCCCCCTTCCTCTGTGGGGTCTTAAGCCCTTGTTCTGCTTAGCCTTGACCTCTTCGATCGTTCCCCTTGTGGTATTAACACATTTAAGCGCTCTTCTTTTCCATTTTTCCTTTGTTTGTGCCTTGTTTGGGCATGTTTTATAGCAAGAACCCTAAAGTGTTTCACTTCGATCTCTCGATTCTATCCTACTCTAAATGCAAAAAAAAATCAAAACCCAATTACTAAAATTATTTATTCTACTTGCCTACTCATCATCAAAAACCCAAAATACTTGCTTTCTTGAAGATTAAAAACCTCAAATCTGTTACCTATATCAAGCATCGGTTCAGGGATGAAACCCTACTTTGACACTCAATTTGAGGTGTGCAATTGCTCAAGATTGAATCTGTTGGTCCCAACAATGGAACCAAAATGTAGTGGAAACTCACACTCATCCGCCAAGACCCATGGACCGCTTATTGCTTCAAGCATTTCAAGCAAGCACAAATGGCTATCTCTCACCTAGCTAATGCACCTTCGATCCTACAGGGGTGTAGTGAGCTTACCTTCAAGCAAGCACAAATGGCTATCTCTCACCTAGCTAATGCACCTTCGATCTTACAGGGGTGTAGTGAGCTTACCTTGATGCCCGAATGAGTAGCCTCCTCCCTCAAGCAAATCAATAGCTCCATGATTCGATATGTGAGCTCAAGAAACCTCAAGCATCCACCTCCAAGCTCCATCCTTCAAATCCATGCACAAGACAAAAGAAGAGAAGAAGAAGAGAGGAGATGATAGAGAGCATCTTCTCCAAGATCCGTTGCTCTTACATACTCACTCCCTCACACTCTCTTACTTCCTCTCTCAAGCACACATAAACAAGCAAGAAGAAGAGAATAAGAGAAGAAGAAGAGACCACTTTTTCCACACACCAAAATAATAAGTTTCTCATTCACTTTTTGGGTTTATATACAAGCCCTAAATCCCTTGGGTACCCATCCCCTTCTTTTACATGACCGGGCATCTTTCCAAGGTTCTCTTTCCCTATTCCCTTCTCGTTGCCCATATCCATTTAGACTTTACAATTGGCATAGGAGGAAGTGTGGCACTCTTATAAAATGTATTACATTGCGCCCTTTGCTTTCCTTGCTAGGATGTTTGGGGCACCTTGCT
This sequence comes from Lygodium microphyllum, assembly GCF_053477565.2. Taxonomy (NCBI): domain Eukaryota; kingdom Viridiplantae; phylum Streptophyta; class Polypodiopsida; order Schizaeales; family Lygodiaceae; genus Lygodium; species Lygodium microphyllum. The sequence continues at coordinate 2,125,384 of NC_141152.1, read as the reverse complement.
AGAATCCTCGGTGCTCTCCCACGTTCTTTATGAGCACCTTGCTAGAATATTCAGTGCTCTCCCTCCTTCTTTTTGAGCACCTTTCTAGAATATTTCATGCTCTCCCTTGTTCTTTCTGAGCTTGCATTCTCCTCCATTTTTCTCTCGTGGGAAAAATGAGCTTCTCTATTCACTTTTTGGCTTGGGCTTCCTTGGTCTTCCTCTGCTTCTTTTTGGGTTGCATGGTCCATAACATGTTTGTAACAACTTTATAGATAGAGAGAGGTGGAAAGGAAAAAGAGTCATCCTATGGAATGACAATAGATCGAAAAAAATTGGTGAAGGAACATATAAGTTGATAAACTATAGCAAACTAGGAGAGAGTAACTTGGGTGTCAGTGTTGAAGGATCCTTAGATCCATCAAAACCAAGTAAAATGGACTTGTTAAGTTTGAATTTAGTTAGATGGCCTACTAGTCAAATCACTAATTTGAGACTGGTGAACCCTTGAGAGACACAAAATCATGTTCTACTATTTATAGCATTGAAGATGAAATAATGGAAGAAAATATTGACCTCTTTGAGAAGCTAGGTGGCTTTAGTGATGAAGATGAAGGTTATGCCATTTTTCATGGCAATAACAATAGTATTGAATCTAGGAGTGATAGTACATAAGTAGGTTTTCTTTTACACAATGAAGATGCCACAAGAGAGAATGCCATGATTAGTGAGTATGATAGCATAGACAAGACACTAAAAAAATGAAGTTGTATGCATAGAGTAAGGGTGTTTAAAAAACAAACAAGAACCTTGCATTTGGTAAAAGATGTGATATTGCAAATATCCATCAAGTTGCAACAATTTTATTGTTGTGAACAAAGATATTGCCAAATTGGAGATAGATCCAAAATCATACAAGAGAGGTCAAACTTTTGGGAATAGAGCTATTCTAGTTGATGCATGTATATACTAGATTGTATGATCATGGACCATAAACATCACCAAGAGAGGAGGACTACTTTGAGTTTATGTTTCACAAAAAAAAGGTTTGTTAATAAAGCATGGCATGTAATGCATAGCATAGGGAAATCAACATTCTATAGGATCAAAAGAAATTTTATAGATGGTGCAAAAGAAATTCCCAAATCACTAAATGGTGTTGAGAGGCTTCCAATATCCTTGACAGGAATGCTCACACATGGACATAGACAAACTACTTATGGTCACTTTGCATTGGGGTTATGGTCAAGTGATCCCAGCTTCACAATTATATCTCTTTCAAAATGCCTCAGGAATTTGAAAAGAAAAGAGAAACACATGTATGGTGACTTGGGATTAGAAAAATCATATGCTTCATCTCAAGTAGACCTTTTTATTATGTTTTGTCTACTAGAGTGCTCTATCACTATATGATGCTAGGAGGCATATTTCACGGTGGATTCCGTGAGGTTTTACGGTGGATTCCGTAAACTTTGTTGACTGGAGCTCATAAACAAAGTGGATTCTTTGTGCGAGAAGTTGATGGGGACGCCTATCCTTTTCGGGCGTTTCATTAATTTAGTGTGTACATGGGTGATTCCATAGCGGGTGATTCCGTAAAATACATATTAAATTAATAAACGTTTATGAGTTTAGAGTGCACACTCGTAATAAATTAAGGTTAGGATTGATTTCTAACCAGTTGATTTATTTATGTAGCTGAAGACTGCTAGGTATTCACTTTTGTCGATTTAATTGTATTATTTTACTAATGATTGTGAATGCTTCAGTTGATGTGTAGAGATAGCAGCAGTGGCGGAGGAAAGCATTGGAGGATAGCGTGTTTTTGAGTTATCACTTATATTTTGATGGGTGCATACCTTAGGCATGGCGTCTATATTTTGTCGCGCCTATTTATTGAGGCGTTGGATATTTATTTATTATTTTGTATGCGCATGGGCGCAGGATTATGATATTTGTATTTGGACATTGTATTGGGAACGCCTGACTCTTTGGGCGCCCACCCATTAGCTTTATTTCTATTTTGTGCTAAAGTAAACTCAAAAGCCAAAAGCGTGCTATTTTGTAATTTGGGCTATTATTTGAGCTTGAAGATGATTAATACATAAAATACATGCTTTGTGGAGCGCTCACACAAGGCATGGGGGGAGATTGCACCCAATTGGTCTCTTGTTCATGTCGTGCATGCTTTTTACCTTGAGTTTTGTGCAAAAAGTAGAGTTATTTTGTTCTTGGGGACCTTCCGGCATTCACTACACGAGCGTACATCATCCCATCTGTGCACCAGTGGTATCAGAGCGAAGCTGAGATCGAGAGCTTCCAATCGCTACCCATCTTGTGGTGCAAAGGCGGAGCTCCTGGAACAATCGAGCTCTACGGTCAATCTCATCGCAAACGGTCGATACAGGTGGATACCTGGTGATCAAGAATTTGTGTTTCCAGCCTCTGATCACGAAGGACCGGCCTGCAACGGCGGAGGACCACTTCTACATCCTCTTCTCCAAGTCGTGGATGTACAGAGATAAGTCTCCAAATTCCATAAGCTTAAAAGCTTAAGTAAGCTTAATAAGCTTAATAAACTTAACTAAAAGCTTAAGAGGCCTCAAATATTCCGTCTGGTATCGCGGCATGTACTGGGCGAAATCGGCGTCAGAAAAAACGCCCCCCCTACAATTCGACGTTTTGCTGATCACTAAGCTTAAAGCTTAGTTACTTAAGTCCTAAATCATATAAAGCTTCACAAACTCTACAAGTTTCATAAGTTCTGCAACTTCTGAAGTCAGTCAAGTAACCTAAAGTCAAAACTGACTTGTGCTCAAAACTCCTATAAGGATTGTTCCTGCGCAGAAGTACCGAACTGCAAAGTTGTTCCCTGGAAGGTTCTGTTCGCATATGCAGACTTGTTGAACCAGTTTCAGCACACGCAGAAGGTCAAAACGCAAATTTTTCAAAGATTTCAAATCCCGTAATTGCCAAAGACGAAGACTGTGAAAGCCATACACAAAAATATATAAGCCTTGTACACCCGATCTTGAGCTACGCTCATCCCGCTAATTGGATTTTGAGAGTGTGAGGTCTTTTGAAGTTTTGCACGATGATGGAACAAAAAGAATAATAATACTTATCATATGTGCATTGACTGTCGTGCTCTAAATAAGATTACTGTAAAGAATAGATATCCAATTCCTAGAGTCGATGATCTTATGGATAAACTGCAACATTCTGCCATATTTAGTAAAATAGATCTTAAATCTGGTTATCACCAGGTGAGATTAGATAAGTCTGACATATTCAAGACTTCATTTAGAACACAATTTGGTCATTATGAATTTTTAGTGATGCCTTTTGGATTGACTAATGCACCTGCTACATTTAGTAGAATGATGAATCACATATTTTTGAAATATCAGCATTGTGTTATTGTATTCTTTGATGATATCTTGGTCTTTAGTAAAAATGAGAAAGAACATTATGAACATCTGTCCTTGGTTTTCAAGTTGTTGAAAGATAATCAATTGTATGCTAATCTAAAAAAGAGTGAGTTCTTTCAAACAAAAATTGAATATTTAGGTCATATTGTGTCATCAGATGGTAGTAAGGTTGACCCTAAGAAGATAGAAGCAATATTGAACTGGTCTATACCTAAAAATGTGCATGAGTTACATTCTTTTCTAGGTCTTGCTAGTTTTTACAGGAAATTTTTCATTACTTGCTTTGCCTTTGACCAAACTTTTAAAGAAAGGTATTGTTTATCATTGGTCTGATAATCAATAGAAATCTTTTGATTTATTGAAACATGCATTAACCCATGCTTCTATATTACAACTACCTGATTTTAATAGACCATTCTTTTTAGTAGTTACTGATGCTAGCGAATCTGGAATAGGAGCCGTACTTATGCAAGATAATCATCCTATAGCCTATTCTAGTTGTAAACTGAAACCCTCCGAACTTAAATATTCCACATATGATAAAGAATTATTAGCTGTGGTACAAGCTTTAAGATAATGAAAACATTAATTAATGGGTTCTGAGTTTATGATTAAGACTGATCAACAAAGTATTAGACATTTACTTAGTCAACCCCAAATATCTGACCGACATATCAAATGGGCAGCTTTTATTCAGAGTTTTCATCCCATTATTCAATATCAACCAGGTAAAGAAAATGTAGTGGCCGATGCATTAAGTAGAAGATCGGGTGGTGTGTGTTGGGGAGGGGGGGCGAATTTTGGGGGGGGGGGGGGAGGAGGGGTGGGGTGGTGTGTGTTGAGGGGGGGGGGCGAAATTTGGAGGGGGGGAAGGGGAGGGGTGGTGTGGTGTGGTGTGTGTTGAGGGGGGGGGGAGGCGAATTTTTGAGGGGAGGGGGGGGAAGGGGTGGTGTGGTGTGGTGTGGTGTGTGTTGAGGGGGGGAGAGGCGTGGGTGTGTGTGTTAAGGGGAGGGGAGTACGTCGCTTGCCGGGCTCGTCGTTCTTCGTCCAACTGCATCATAATTAAATCCAACTTTTGCTCCATCGTAGGTTCAGGAAGTTCGCCTTCAGCCATTCATAATATTTCTGTTATATCATTTGATTCTCTAACACCTATGAAAGATACTTATCATCAGGACATTACTTTTCATGCTGATTGGAATAAATTAGTTAGAAATAACTGGATTCATATTGATTCACTGTCTTATAATGATGGATTCATGTTTTATGAAAAGAGATTATGTGTTACACTTCCATTCAGATCTTTTGTTTTGAATGAGATTCATTGTCCTCCATATCAAGGTCATAGAGGTATCATATCTACTTTACGTACATTGAGACTGAAGATTTTTATTGGCCACATATGGATAATGATGTATCTAACTTTGTTTCTGAATGTCTGATTTGTCAAAGAGTTAAGAGACATCATGGTAAACAGTATGGATTACTTATGCCTTTATCTATTCCATCAAGACCATGGGAACAGATTTCTGTGGATTTTATTATTGGTTACCTAATACTAAAGCTAACCATGACATGATTTGGACTGTAGTAGACAGGTTTAGTAAACAAGCATATTTCATTCCATGTAAGAAAACTTTAACAGCATCTCAGGCAGCACAATTGTTTTTTAAAACTGTTTTCACTAATCATGGATTACCAAAAGTTATTATTTCTGATCGTGATTCTAGATTTTGTAACAACTTTTGGATTACTTTGTTTGCTAACCTAGGAACAAAGATTGATTTCTCATCTGCATTTCATCTTGAAACTAATGGACGAACAGAAGCCACTAACAGTACTATTTTAGATCTTTTACGTGCTTACACTATTTCTAAACCACAGACATGGAACATACATTTGCATTTACTATAGTTTGCATATAACAATACACCACACACAACTACAAAGAAAGCACCGTTTGAAGTGATTTATGGTTATAGATTGTCTACACCTGTTGCATCTTTATCAAATAGAATTCAGAGTGCTGATGATATTGCTACTATGCACGCTACTATTTTTGATGAGGTTAAAGACATGATTGCCAAAGCCCAGCAATCATATACCAAACAAGCCAATAAGAAAAGACAGGCCATGAATTTCAAAGTTAATGACTATGTTTGGTTGAGAATAGAAAAACATAGATTACAAAGTGTAGATAAACACCTAGTTGTAAAATTAGCACCTAGATTCTATGGACCATTTAAGATTATTCACAAAATCAATGACAATGCATTCAAGTTAGAATTACCACCTCATTGGAAAATTCACAACACCTTTCACATTAGTTTATTACGACCCTTTAGAGGCCAATTACCTATACATCCTATTTACGAAATCCCACCTTTGTTAGATGAAGAGACTGAAATACTTGAACCTGAACCTATTCTAGATACAAACTTTATGACCACTAGAACTGGCCGAAGATATTCTAGATATTTAGTCAAGTTTAAAAACCATCCTGTAGAGGAAGCCCAATGGATGCATGCTAGAGACTTAAATGCTTTCCCCACTCTGTTAGCTCCACATTGAGCTAATAGCAATTCAGGACAATTGCTATCCCACCTCAGGGGTATGATGCCAGGAGGTATATTTCACGGTGGATTCCATGCCACGGTGGATTCCGTGAGGTTTTATGGTGGATTCCGTAAACTTTGTTGATCGGGGCTCATACACAAAGTGGATTCTTTGTGCGAGAAGTTGATGGGGATGCCTATCCTTTTCGGGTGTTTCATTAATTTAGTGTGTACATGGGTGATTCCGTAGCGGGTGATTCCGTAAAATACATATTAAATTAATAAACATTTATGAGTTTAGAGTGTGCACTCGTAATAAATTAAGGTTATGATTGATTTCTAACCAGTTGATTTATTTATGTAGCTGAAGACTGCTAGGTATTCACTTTTGTCGGTTTAATTGTATTATTTTACTAACGATTGTGAATGCTTCAGTTGATGTGTAGAGATAGCAGCAGTGGAGGAGGAAAGAATTGGAGGATAGCATGTATTCGAGTTATCACTTATATTTTGATGGGCACATACCTTAGGCATGGCGTCTATATTTTGTCGCGCCTATTTATTGAGGCGTTGGATATTTATTTATTATTGTGTATGCGCATGGGCGCAGGATTATGATATTTGTATTTGGACATTGTATTGGGAATGCCTGACTCTTTGGGCACCCACCCATTAGCTTTATTTCTATTTTGTGCTAAAGCAAACTCAAAAGCCAAAAGCGTGCTATTTTGTAATTTGGGCTATTATTTGAGCTTGAAGATGATTAATACATAAAATACATGCTTTGTGGAGCGCTCACACAAGGCATGGGGGGAGATTGCACCCAATTGGTCTCTTGTTCATGTTATGCATGCTTTTTACCTTGAGTTTTGTGCAAAAATTAGAGTTCTTTTGTTCTTGGGGACCTTCCGACATTCACTATGCAAGCATACAGTATCCGATCTGCGCACCACTATAACATGTCCACCTGTTATCATCAGCACACGTCTTAGCAGTCCATCGGAAAGGATGTCTAGAAAGCTCTGCCCGACACTCCTATGGAATGTTATGGGGTTTGTGATCTAGGACTTTCCGCGTCTACCACGTAGCAGAAGTATTCCGACCGTTCCCACTTAGGACCAACCTGAATTAGGGTTTTTCGTATTGATCATTTCCTAACGGCAACTAGCGTCGACCCGAGCGAACTACTTTACGCAGAAACGCCACGTCCAAAGCAGATTCACGCTGCACTTGGTTCAAGGAGAATAGGAAACGAGAGGGATACGAAGCTCAACCCTCTCTGCCATAAGGCATAGTCCCATTCTGTTCCCCTAAAACAACGTAAATTTGGATAATTTATAACTTAGACTCTAGGTCAGCGCCCTTGTTGTTCGTATCCTTTGAAATGATCTTCTCGCTGTCCATCATGATTGAGAAAAGTTCCCGGCCAACTGGGACCACCCATCCATAGGACGAACCCATGGCCACATCCACCGCACTTTCCTCAAGTTGTTTTAGTTATCTAATTACCTACCACATTTGGTTGGACATGCATCAAACAACTTCCTTAATTAGTCCGTTAGGCACTGGTTCCTTCACATAATCATAGCACTTGACATAGAAAAGCAATGTCAAACAAGTTCCTTTTCAACAGGTTATCATATTTATCTTTGAAATACATAAAGTCCAGCCCGTAGGCTTATCCTTAATCCGCCCGAAGGCAATCCAGCAATCCACATGGATTACTAATCCAAGATTTTGCCCGTAGACTAGTATACGGGCCTCGAGATCCAATCCCGAGTCACGTTGGCCTCTTGTGCAAGGCCCGGAAGGCGAGGGATTTACGGTCAAAGCCCCCTCTGGCACCCAAGCGTCCTCCTGCTCCAAGTAGCGCTCAACGGAGAGACCTCTCACGACGGGTTCGGTCCACCTTCCCAGCGCGGTTAACAACCCCCTTGGTTAGGATCAGGCAGCCAGTCGGGGGTAACTAAGGCTGCCTCTCCCTTCAGGCCTTTAACCTGAAGCATTAGATATCCATTTATCCTTTAATTCTTTGACCAAACAAAGTAGAACAGTGCTCTTAAAACTGTTACAAGCACAATCATTACCATTGGTCGTTATTTGGCCAACTACTAAGGAGTGAATCCTTACTTCTGAATGCATCCAGCACTCGACCCGGGATCAATTGCGACTTGGCAAAATCCCCAAGGGTTTGTTTGTTAACCCTATATCCTTGGGTTAGGGCCATACCCTATTAACCCGACTTAATCAAAATCTTAAGTTCTATTAGCAGTGAATATGTTATTCCAATTCACTGATTGGTCTTTTGCTTCAAGCAAATATCTAATCCCCGTATCTTGGTCATTTTACCCAAGAAATGTACTGTATCAAGACAATTACTCATCCCCTTGCAAGATAACTTGCGTAAGAATCTGCCAATATCATTCCAAGGAATTAGCCATTCCCTTGTGATCAAATCACAAGATCGTGCGACTCTAAATCTTGTTGCACAAGTGTCGCATCAAACTATGGGACTATTTACCCATCGAATGGAGTCACGAAACCATGATTAGATATAACAATCCATTCGTGATTGCATTAGGCCGACATTGTCGGTCCTAGGGTTCCAAGTTCAAACCGAGTTTCTTCTTTTTAGCGAGAGATTCTTAGGGTAAAAACCCTAGAGCTTTTCTCGCAAGTATGTCCTACTGTCCCTACATTCCGTGAATGTGGGCAAGTCTTTAGGGTATAGGAGTTTCAACTTTGGCAATACGAGCGATTAGATCACGTTCTCAACATGTTAAATCCTAGTTAGCTCTTTGGGATATGTTGCATTGAATTAACCCTTTCTAAACGAGTCTCTTGCGGTTTTTAGGTGTTTTAGGTTTAAACCAATTTAACTTGTCTATTCTTGAAGATAATTACACTACCATTTCCATAACCACATGATTCATTGTCTACGTGTAAGTTGATTTATAGACCCTAACTTTTCAGGTTAAGATTGAAGCATAGGTTAAGTTATAGCATAATTCCAATTGATCATCCTATAACATGCAAACAAGATTCATGCTACTAAGCTTTAGGATTTTATGTTTAAACATGCAGCCTTTTTCTACTTTCATTTCCAAATGAATTTGTCGTATGCAGAACTTACACAACCTTTCGTTGATTTGAGTTTTTAGGTCACTTGCCTAGAGTTAAATCTTCTTCATGCAGCCCTAGCAATTTCCTACGATCGCTAGTAACTTTCTTTAAGAATCATTTCTAAAAAGATGTTCAATAATGCGATATGCAGTTTATTTCTTCCATGCTTAATCGAAGTGTACTATCATAATTCCATTTTGTGAAAATGGACATTAATTAATCTAATTTTATTTCTTTGCAATGCATAAAAATCACTTGCTAGAAATGCATAGGAATCTTATGCTCACCTTATTTTGTTCCTTTTATTGAAAAAAATTACTAATGACCGAATCCCTCAATTGTGATCTATTAGTCAAATTATTTTCAATCGAAAAAATATGCATCCTTATTCCTCAAATGATCCAAGCATAATTGAAATATTACGACGTTAATCAAATTTAGGAAGAAGAACCTGGACTTGTGGTGAAATGTCCACATGGATGTTAGGAGACGATCCTCCTGCAGTTGCGTCTTGTGCCTTCTTAGGGGCCATCACGAATTCGGCCTTTCCACCTTTAACGCAGGTTTATGATGTTGGCCCTCTCCTTTGCACACGAAACTCCCCTTGTGATTCCAGCATCCTTCAGAATGGAATGTTAGAAATGAAACTTATGAATTTCCCATTCCTTTCGTAGAAGCTCCATGGGTGCAAATGGTTCTCACGGAAAGGGGGAAAAGAAAATAGCTTTGTGGTATGAAAAAGGGGGAAAAGAGGGTGTTTTGCGAAGGCCAATAGAAAGGGGGTTCTAAGGGACCCCGAGGTTAAGATGAACCTTTTTGTAAGAACGCGAGGCAGGAAAAAGAACTTAATGGGCTTATAAAAGCTTGGATGGGACAACACGGGAAAGGGGGCTTTGAAGGAGACCCACAAGAAAGAATTTTTTGGGGCTTGCAATATGAAAGGGATTAAAGGACCCTAAAGAATTTTATGGGGAAAAAACCCACGATGAGGGTTTCAAATCTCGGGGAGGGGGGTTTTAAAATCTTTCCAGAGTAAGGCTTATTAAAGCCATGGGAAGGGGGCTTAATGGCCTTTTACAAGCTCGGATGGGTCCCCACGGGAAAAAGGGGGGAAGCAAGGGGTGTAAAAGACCTTCTAAAAGAAGGCTTTGAGAAGGCCACATGAAGGGGGGCTTCCTAGGAGGCTTTAGAAGCTTCCTAAGAAGCTTCTAAAGCTTCTGAAGAACGTGGAAGCCCACGTGGATAAGGAATGGAGGCACAGATGGGATTCGATTGGCGGCAGCGGCAGCATTCTGCACGACAGCAGCAGGCGATCTTCAACGTCTCGATGCCCCTCCTCTCTCCACGGCCGCGTCAGCAAGGTGTCGGCTCCTTTCTCCCAACCTTCCTCCTCCTCTCCACGACTACCAGAGGCCCTGGTTTTATAGGCGTGAGGGAGAGGTACCTCCCTCCACGCGGCCATTGGTATGGCCTCCACCCGCTTGCGAGCTTCAGCAAGGAGCTTAATTTCCCTTGCTATTCCCTTCTCCTCTAGCACGATAGTCGGCTGGAGGAGAGAGGGATAATTAATTTAAAAAAAATTTAAGCATTATTCAATTAATTATCCTCATGACCTCCTATTAAGAGGAGGTTCATGCGAAGAACGCGTGGTTAGAAATCGGGAATGTTACATTCTCTCCCCCTTGGAGGAATCGAGATGTCCTCGTCTCGAGATAAAATGGGGATATTGGTGGTTGAGAGTGCTTTCATCTATCCAAGTGGCATCCTCCTCCGAATAATCTTTCCACTGGACGAGGCATTCTCTCAAGGTTCTGGATCTCAGTTGTCTCTCCCTAACATCTATGATCGTGTCAGGCCTTAGTTCAAGGACTCCTTGGCTAGGCATTACAACCTGTTGGTCATCAAGTACATGGTTAGGATTAGGTACATATTTTTTCAATAGGTTGATATGGAATACATTATGAACCTTTAGATTCTCAGGGAGTTGCAGTATATAAGCATTAGGTCCTAGGCACTTAAGGATCTTGTATGGTCCACAATACCTTGGACTTAGTTTTTTGCAATTCCCTAAGGATAGAGAACTCTTCTTTGGATGTATGTGAATGAAGACCATATCTCCTTCCTCGAAGATTCTATCTTGACGCTTCAAATCCGTGTATGCCTTCTATCTATCCTTGGCGGCTTGGATATCCTATCTTATTGACTTTATTTGGTCATCCATCTCTTTCAACATCTGCCTTGAAGCTTCAACCCTTAAGGTTGGATCTGAGAAGTTTAGGGGACTTCGACAGTCATGACCATACAATGCTTGGAAAGGGGTCATCTGAATGCTTTGTTGGTAAGAAGCATTGTAGGCAAATTCAACCAAAGGCAAGTATTGAATCCACCTTTTTGGCTCACAACAGCAATGTGCCCTAAGCATATCCTCGATAACTTGATTGACTCGCTCTGTTTGACCATTGGTTTGGGGATGGTAAGTTGTGCTAAAACAGAGTTGAGTCCCAATGTCTTCAAAGATAGCTCTCCAGAAGTGTGATGTGAAGAGAGAATCACGATCACTAATGATTCTTCTGGGTAGCCCATGTAGCTTGAATATCTCCTTGATAAATAATCTTGCAATGTCTGAGGATTTATAGTTTGTCTTTACTAGAATAAGGTGTGCAACCTTAGTCAGCATGTCAACCACAACCATGATGGAGTTATATCCTCCCTGAACTTGGGGTAGGCCAACAACAAAGTCCATACTGATGAATTCCCATTTCATTTGGGGAATGTCAAGTGGTTGTAACTTCCCTGGCATTTTGACATGTTCGGCTTTGATAGGTTGACAAGAACACTCAGTGACATATTTAAGAATGTCACCTTTAAGCCTCTCCTAATAGTAGCTCTTCCTAACTGCATTGAGAGTCTTGGCATAGCCAGGATGTCCTGAGAAAGGGGAATCATGAGCTTCCCACAATATCTTCTGCTTAAGTGACTGGCTTCCCGGTATACATAGCCTCATTCTATAGTAGACAAGTCCACTATTGATAGAGAATTCATGATACTTAGCCTGCAGCTTTTGGCCCTGATCCTTGATAGAGATCTCCCTTAGTATCTTTTGATAGGCTAGATCATGGCATGCTTCCTCTCTAGCAAACTCAAGTATTGGGTTGTTTGGCATGGATATCTTTGTGGCTAGAGATCTAGCTGTTGATGGATTTTGCAAGATTAGAGAATTAAGGAATACCTTGCGACTGAGTGCATTGGCAACTACATTCTCTTTTCCTGGTCGGTACTTGATTTCAAAGTCATACTCCTCCAGCACTTCAATCCACCGACGTTGCCTCATGTTGAGCTCGTTCTGGGTAAAGATCCACTTGAGACTCTTATGATCAGTCACTAGAGTAAACTTGTTACCCAACAGGTAGTATCTACAAAGCTTTAGAGCATGGATGACAGTTAACAATTCCAAATCATGGGTAGCATAATTCTTTTCATGTCTCTTCAATTTCCTTGAAGAGTATGCTACAGGATGACCTTCCTGCATGAGCACACAACCTAAGGCAAGCGTGCTAGCATCTATCACTACCTCGAACTCCTTATTGAGGTCTAGAAGTTTTAGGATAGGTGCTGATACCAAACTTTGCTTCAATCTATCAAAGCTGGTTTGTTCGGGAGTTGACCATGCAATGGATGTTTGCTTCTTCAGTAAGTCCATCAGAGGTGCTGCAATCGAAGCATAGTTTTTTATGAAGACCCTATACCATCCTGTCAATCCAAGAAAACTGCGTATATCTTTGACAGTTGTTGGTATTGGCCATTCTAGCACATCTCTGACCTTGGCTGGGTCCACTAAGATTCCTTCCGCTGATACGATGAATCCCAGATATTCAATCTGACGCTTAAAGAATGCACATTTCTTCATCTTAGCATATAGCTTGTGTGACCTCATTGTCTCAAGGACAATCCCAAGTTGGGGTTCATGATCTTCTTCCTGTTTAGAATAGACTAAAGTGTCGTCGAAGAAGATGAGTACGAAGTCATCAAGATATGGCCTAAAGATATCCTACATTAACTTGTTGAAGGTGGCATGCGCATTTGTAAGCCCGAATGACATAACTAGGAATTCAAAGTGTCCATATATTGTGTTGAAAGCCGTCTTTGGGATATCCTCTTCCTTGATCCTTATCTGATAGTAACCAAACCTGAGATCAATCTTGGAGAAGATCTTCGCACCTTGAAGACGATTAAGAAGCTCATCTATTCTAGGAATAGGGTACTTGTTCTTGACACTTGATTGATTCAACCCTTTGTAATCAATACATAGTCGAAGCGTTCCATCTTTCTTTTTTTGGAACAGTACGGGAGCTCCCCATAGTGAACTGCTAGGATCTAGTAGTTGCTTGAGTTGTTCCTTCAGCTCAATTGCTTCTGGTATGGACATTCTATAAGGTCTCTTTGCAATTGGTGCAGCTCCTGGTACTAGCTTGATCTCATGATCCACTTCTCTTTGAGGTGGAAGTTCTATCAACTGTTCAGGAAATACATCCGCGTATTCCTTTAGCCATGAAGGTCCTTCACTAGACTCCTGCTTTTGATCTAACTTGTTGAGCTTAATCAAGTAGATAGGTAGTCCTTTTCTAACTCCCTTTATAATCTGAGATGCCTTGGCCAATTGAATTTTTGGCTTCCCTACCTCACCTTGAGTTGTGACTAAATCCCCTTCAGAGTTCCAAAAGGAAATTTGGCCTTTCCACAATGAATGTGGGCATCATTAGGTTTAAGCCAATCCATTCCGAGTAGACACTCATGGATGCCTAAATTCATGACTCTGAATTTGACCGAAGTCATCTTTCCTCCCAGAAAGAATTCCACCTTAGCAGTTTGCATGGTACAAGTAATTTCACGACCATTTGCCAATTCCACAAGCAAGATAGGTGCTTCTACTGTGGCTATTCCTAATCTTTTTGCACAAGCTGGTGAGATAAAGGAATGTGTACTGCCACAATCAATTAAGGTCTTGAAACCATTACCTTGATAGTCCAACGGTGTTTGAATCACCGAGAACTGGCGATTCAGCCCTTTCTTATGAAGAGCGGCATGGACTGTCGCCCTTTCAAACTCTGCTTCCATGGTCGAATCTTCTTCTTCTTCACACATTTCCCTGTTGGCAACATAGGCGGCTCTTCCTCTGCCTCGGGTAGTGGCTCCCTGACCACGGCCAGTTCCTTGGAAAGGTGCTTGGCGATGTCCTCCTCCAAGCTTGGGACATTGCCTCTTGAAATAACCGGCCTCTACAGTGGAAACAAAGGAGGTTTCGGCCATTGCTTTGAGTAGGAACAAAGTTGTTGACATTATTAGTTCTTGCTTTCTTTCTTTGTCCCTAATTCTGACCTTGAATTCTCTTCATTTGAGGCCTAAATTTCCCTCTGTTCGAGTCATTATAAGACCAAGTTTTGTTACCTCTTGGTCTAGCCTGCACCTCCTGAATTATAGGGGCAGCTCGAATGAGTGCGTCCTATAGATCTGATGGGTGCATAGATTCGAGACAGGTATTCACTGGTGGATTTAAACCAACACAAAATTTTGACACCTGCTGTGTCATGTCCATCTGTGGTGCATACTTAAGAAGTGAGACGAATTTAGAATAGTATGCGTTAAGAGTGAGTCCCAGCTATTTTAGTTCGTAGAAATCATTCATTTTCTGTGTGCGATACGTAGGTGGTAAGTATCTTCCCTGCATGGCTTTCTTCAGCTTTTCCCAGGTAACGGATCCTTCCACGATCCCTTGATCTCTGCACCATTGCTTTCACCAAAGCCTGGCTTCGTTGGTGAGCTTTAGCTTGGCGAGCATAGCCTGGTTGGCGGGTGCAGTACCGGCTGCTTCAAAGTAATCCTCCATGGATTCAATCCAAATTTCAGCATCTGCTTGGACAGACCTGCCTCTTCTATCAAATTGAGCAGCTTAATCTGCTTGAGAAGAAACTTGTTCTCCTGGATTATAGCAGTACTTGATGTAGGAGACGAACTGGGGATCTGTGCTTGGGGTTGTGCCTGGATAAAGGTTACTTAACGTTATTACTTGTTAATCGTTACGATTTATATTTCATCTCCATTTTAGCTATCAACCAAGAAATCTAACCACTTAACTTCTTATCAAATCTCATGAACAAACAGACATTTGATAAAAAGAAGTCTTATTGTATTTATATGGGCATGCGAGAAGACCACTTGGGTATCCTTGCTGTTCGTATCCTTTGAAACGATCTTCTCGCTATCCATCATGATTTAGAAAAGTTCCTGGCCAACCAAGACCACCCATTCGTAGGACAGACCCATGGCCACATCCACCACACTTTCCTCAGGTTGTTTTAGTTATCTAATTACCTACCACATTTAGTTGGACATGCATCAAACAACTTCCGTATTTAGTCCATTAGGCACTGGTTCCTTCATATAATCATAGCACTTGACATAGAAAAGCAATGTCAAACAAGTTCCTTTTCAACAAGTTATCATATTTATCTTTGATATACATAAAGTCCATCCCGTAGGCTTATCCTTAATCCGCTCGAAGGCTATCCAGCAATCCACAGGGATTACTAATCTAAGATTTCGCCCGTAAACTAGTATGCGGGCCTCGAGATCTAATCCCGAGTCACATTGGCCTCTTGTGCAAGGCTCAGAAGGCGAGGGATTTACGGCCAGAGCCCCCTCTGGCACCCAAGCGTCCTCCTGTTCCAAGTAGCGCTCAACGGAGAGACCTCTCGCAGCAGCTTTGGTCCATCTTCTCGGCACGGTTAACAACCCCCTTGGTTAGGATTAGGCAGGAAGTCGGGAGTAACTGAAGCTGCCTCTCCCTTCAAGCCTTCAACCTGAAGCATTAGATACACATTTATCCTTTAATTATTTGAGAAAACAAAGCAAAACAGTGCTCTTAAAACTGTTACAAGCACAATCATTACCATTGATCGTTATTTGGCCAACTACTAAGGAGTGAATCATTCCTTCTGAATGCATCCAGCACTCGATCCGGGATCAATTGCGACTTGGCAAAATCCTTAAGGGTTTGTTTGTTAACCCTATATCCTTTGGTTAGGGCCGTACCCTATTAACCCGACTTAATCAAAATCTTAAGTTCTATTAGCAGTAAATATGTTATTCCAATTCACTGATTGGTCTTTTGCTTCAAGCAAATATCTAATCCCCGTATCTTCGTCACTTTTCCCAAGAAAGGTGCTATATCAGGACGACTACTCATCCCCTTGCAAGATAACTTGCGTAAGAATCTGCCAATCCCATTCCGAGGAATTGGCCATTCCCTTGTGATCAAATCACAAGATCGTGTGACTCTAAATCTTGTTGCACAAGTGTCGCATCAAACTATGGGACTATTTACCCATCGCGAATGGAGTCACGAAATCATGATTAGATATAACAATCCGTTCCTTATTGCATTAGACTGACATTTTCGGTCCTAGGGTTCCAATTTCAAATCGAGTTTCTTCTTTTTAGCAATAGGTTCTTAGGGTAAAAACCCTAGAGCTTTTCTTGCAAGTATGTCCTATTGTCCCTACATTCCGTGAATGTGGGCAAGTCTTTAGGGTAAAGGAGTTTCAGCTTTGGTAATACGATCGACTAGGTCACGTCCTCAACATATTAAATCCTAGTTAGCTCTTTGGGATATGTTGCATTGAATTAACCCTTTCTAAACGAGTCTCTTGCAGTTTTTAGGTGTTTTAGGTTTAAACCAATTTAACTTGTCTATTCTTGAAGATAATTATGCTACCATTTCCGTAACCACATGATTCATTATCTACGTGTAAGTTGATTTACAAACCCTAACTTTTCGGGTTAATATCGAAACATAGGTTAAGTTATAGCATAATTCCAATTGATCGAAGAACCTGGACTTGTGGTGAAATGTCCACATGGATGTTAGGAGACGATCCTCCTGCGGTTGTGCCTTGTGCCTTCTTAGGGGCCATCGCGAATTCGGTCTTTCTGCCTTGGACGTAGGTTTATGATGTTGGCCGTCTCCTTTGCATGCGAAACTCCCCTTGTGATTCCACCGTCCTTCAGAATCGAACCTTAGAAATGAAACTTATGAATTTTCCATTCCTTTCATAGAAGCTCCGGGGGTGCAAATTGTCCTCATGGAAAGGGGGAAAAGAAAATAGCTTTGTGGAATGAAAAAGGGGGAAAAGAGGGTGTTTTGCGAAGGCCAATAGAAAGGGGGTTCTAAGGGACCCCGAGGTTAAGATGAACCTTTGTGTAAGAACTCGAGGCGAGGAAAAGAACTTAATGGGCTTATAAAAGGGGGCTTTGAAGGAGGCCCACAAGAAAGAATTTTTTTGGGCTTGCAATATGAAAGGGCTTAAAGGACCCTAAAGCATTTTGTGGGAAAAAACCCACAGGGAGGGTTTTAAATCCCAGGGAGGGGGGTTTTAAAATCTTTAGAGAGTAAGGCTTATTAAAGCTATGGGAAGGGGGCTTAATGGCCTTTTACGAGCTCGGATGGGTCCCCACGGGAAAAAGGGGGGAAGCAAGGGGTGTAAAAGACCTTCTAAAGTAAGGCTTTAAGGAGGCCACATGAAGGGGGGCTTTCTAGGAGGCTTTAGAAGCTTCCTAAGAAGCTTCTAAAGCTTCTGAAGAACGTGGAAGCCCACGTGGATAAGGAATGGAGGCACAGATGGGATTCAATTGGCGGTAGCGACAACGTTCTGCACGATAGCAGCCGGCGATCTTAAGCGTCTTGATGCCCCTCCTCTCTCCACGGCCACATCAGCAGGGTGTCGGCTCCTTTCTCCCAGCATTCCTCCTCCTCTCCACGACTACCAGAGGCCCTCGTTTTATAGGTGTGAGGGAGAGGTACCTCCCTCCACGCGGCCATTGGCATGGCCTCCACCCACTTGCGAGCTCCAACAAGTAGCTTAATTGCCCTTGGTATTCCCTTCTCCTCCAGCATGACAGTCGGCTGGAGGAGAGGGATAATTAATTTTTAAAAAATTACCATTATTCAATTAATTATCCTCATGACCTCCTATTAAGAGGAGGTTCATGCGAAGAACGCGTTCTTAGAAATCGGGAATGTTACAATCACCAAATCAAAGTCACAAACAACGAAAACAAGTATTGCAATGTATAGAGTGTAACCAATGATGCCATTATGGATGTAAGCACAAATAAGGACATACAAAATAATTTGTCTAGACAAGAAAATGTATGCAGCTTTGCACAATCAAGCTTGGTTACTATTGAAAAATGTATAAGAAGGGGAGCCCTTTGAATCAAGGATAGATAACAACATGACTGTGCATGAGGGTTGTACATCATTAGATCCAATGACATTGAATATTTTACCAAGAGCATTGCCATTGCAGCTTGACAATTGCGACTAATTTGAAAACAAGAATCGATATATGTTTGTCCACCTATCACTATTGGTTGCATGAGAGGTGTTCAACATGGTCTAGCTTGCATTTCTTATGGTTGTTCACATTCTTGAGGACATAGACACATTATTCCGTCGCTTTTCTAAAAATCTTAGGAAAAAAGCCACCTTTATGTTCCCACATTCGATGAAGATCTTTAATGAGTATATTAACATACATCATATGTTATCATTTCTTTTGCAAAAGGTGGTAGACTTCAAGAATTTTATAAAAGGGTGTCTACACAATAGATTAGATAGCCTAGTGGGTCATTCAAAGCCATTGCAATTTAGATTCTACATGAGTGATGGCATACCTTTGATGCAATACAAAGTACATCCCAAAAATATTGTCTAGCTACTAGAAAGTGATATAGAGCTATGGAAAAGAAATGACCAAGGAGGACCCAAGCTTCGTAAAGGTGTCCTAGAAGTATTGCCACCCTTTGAGTATATGAAAGAAAATGAGAAGCTTGTGGAAGGCTTAATAAGGTATGTCAATTCATGGAAAAACCACTCCTAAGACAAAGTAGAGAAATATAACTATGCTATTTGGATCAAACTAGTGCTCACGTATTGGGAGAATGTGATTGAAGCTATGCCATCTTGAACAAGAGAGGCTACTTTATTTCATGACCCTTGGCCAAGGAGTGTAAGCACAAATGGTATGATTCTAGAGCTTTAAACAAAGGATATTCCAAAAGGACTTGATGAAAATCAAGGACACTATTGTGGTTCTATGTGCAATAAACCTACTAAGGAGTGCAATCCAATGGTTGATGTGGGAATGGGTGACTTTGTCCTTATACAACCTTGCAATGTAAACTATCCAACATGGCTAGGAGTGACAACAATTGGTGTTGATCAAAACAAAGAGTCAACAAACTACTTGAGAGTTAAGATTCAGTATTGGGCACCAATTTCAAAGAGAAAGAATGCGAGTGACATGGACATTTATAGGAATTTTTGGAGCAAGTATTGGTCAGAGAATAAAAATGATCCACAATCTTGGGAAGACACTAGTTGCATCATTTGGGCATGGAAGCCCAAGGGTGGAAGACAACCTAAGAAAGTAAAGATTGCAAAATCTGTAATGCTCAAGGCCAAAGAGAATCTAAAACTTGACTAGATCAAGGCTTCATCAAATGTAAGTGTTGATGAAGAGGAATGATTGACTAGCCTTGCTTAGAAATGCATACACACAAGCTTATATCAATGCTTCACAGAAAATCATGGAAAACATAATCTTTGAGTAATGACATCAAATTTCCCTTGCAATTTATTGAAGAATTTCATACCACTTAAAGTTTGGTTCTTGTTCAAGAAGTCATCATAGTCAGTCACTTACATCTCAGGACAAGGAATGTGTACAACCATTTATGCAAGCTACTCTAGGGTGTGTACGAACTTCATCATGGTGTGTGTGTGTGTGTGTTTCTATATACCATAATGTGCATATAGATACCAATTTAAAATGTTGAGGCAAAAAATGCTAGTTCCTTTAAACACATTAACATCTACTAAAGGAAGTGTCGCAAACTGGTTATGTGCAACAATGTAGCACAATGCAACCTCTCCTCAACAACTAGTAACACAAAGAATTGTCCCAATTTTGTGTATCAGCCTACCACAATGCAACCTCTCCTCAACAACTAGTAACACAAATAATTGTCCCAAATTTGTGAAATTTTCCAAGAATTCCCAAATATGTATTTACATATCTAAGGGTTAAACCTTTGAACTCTTTGAGAAAACCTTTGAAACATGGCTTTATAGTTATGAGCCAATTAGATATTGTTATAATTTTAAATTGAAGATGAAGTGACTTGGAGGGTTTTTGTCACAATGTATAGAGAATATTATGGTTTTTTTAAAAACTTAATTCTGAGTCTATCACAAGCTTATATATGGCTTTTCCTCATAATATGGGCCTTAGAACTTATAATACTAATAGTGATTAGTGACACTTTATGGGGTGGAGCATTGAGCATATCTAACAACATCCACATCTCACGAAAGTTACTATATGTATATCCACT
Organism: Lygodium microphyllum; assembly: GCF_053477565.2. Classification (NCBI taxonomy): domain Eukaryota; kingdom Viridiplantae; phylum Streptophyta; class Polypodiopsida; order Schizaeales; family Lygodiaceae; genus Lygodium; species Lygodium microphyllum. Next base: position 2,104,842 of record NC_141152.1, on the reverse strand, counting down.
ACATCACATGCATTCAATGCCTATTTTTAAATATCCTTATATGTGATTTTTTTTGAATAAAACATAATTTTTTTCTATTCAATTTGTAAATAAGCCCTTTATATTACACCCTTTTGTATGTAACAAATGTATTTTAAAGATACCTTATTTTGAACCCACATGATGCACACATATATTCATGAGTAACTTACCCGAGATCCACATGATGTAGATGATGCTCTAAGTTCAAATAAAACTTGTGGTCTATATTGAGATAGTCAATGTGCTCAAGGTTACCATCAATGTCCTTGGCCATCAGTAGAATGAGGAGCTTGCTATCCAAAATGCTCTCAAGAAAAGCATGCTTAAGTCTCCTTGGATGCTCACTTGCACTTGATCTTCCACAAGGACCATCTACATTGGCAAAGCCAACTCAGAGGTAGGTACTACAACACAAAGTACTGACCATGATCACGAGCATGCATGTGCCATGATAGTTGAACCTAGTACACATCTGAGATCCTCATTGAAGGAATCATCATCATTGAAATCGATTGCCAATTATCGTACCTACCATAATAGTGATTAGTCAATTGGATTGTTGCAAGGCAATGTACATGCTAGCTATAGCTGCCATCGTCGTGTGCTTCTTTGGGGCTCATGCCTTCATTTTTGTGGGAGTTAGGATGTTGAAGAGGAAAGGATTTGGTCAAGTGTCTCGAAAGTTCTGGATGATCAGAAAGTCAATGTGCTCAAGGTCACCATCTCCACTACTACATCAGACATAGATTTCCATTGCATTCATGCAAAGGTAATCACCTTAATCTACAAAACGTATGGTCAATCTGTTTTCTCGATCATTCATCCATAAATAGAATCACCTAAGCTTTTTCAACCTAACACATAGACTATGAAAATAAATACATCCAAAAAATTGACCTTCGTTGTCCATCCTTGTTCTTCCTTTTTAACCAATATTAATGTGGTTTTTCCCTCTCAAGGTAGTAGGGTTAGACCACTTGGACTAATGAGACTTGATGTGGATGTCTCTCTCGACCCCAATTTGCACAAAAATAATATTCTTTTTGAGGCAATAGCTTGCTTGTTGAACCCTCCCATCTTCAAGCCTCCCTTAAGATCCCCTCCTACGTTGGCCGGGTTAGTTATAAGCATATGATGAGGGTTAGGGGTAGGGATCCGTTACAGAAAGCTTATCTCCTTGTCCCATCTCCGCTCCAAAACATTTGGCTCAGTAAACTAGCTACAATGATAGATGGACCCTCCGCTAGTGTCCAAAGTAGTCAAGGACTTCTGAGTGCCCACACAAGAAGGGAGCTACAGCTTGATACAACGTCCAAAATGTCATTGTATACCGCGAACTAAGTGGTGCTTTATGCTTTTGACATTGTATGCATATTTACTTAATTAGACCGGATTTACTTCTATATTGCTTTGAAAAGTGTTATTTGATTATAACGCAACGCATTGCGGCAAGTCAAGTCGAAAAGTCGATAACATTATTCTCATCCCGTTTGCTGGGGCATTTTGCCCAAATGCAAATTGGAAGGGGGGAAGCGGCAAAAAGTAATCGCGGAATCTAACGAATGGAAACCTTTTCCGCATTTTAAACGCGGAAGTGTTCATTTTTGAAAGTCCCCTAGGTTTTTTCCATTGAAGGGCTCATGAACAAGTGCCTTTCTTGTGGAAGGGCTTTTTCAAAAATTTGACCTTCGATAGACATGTATTCTAAAATTTGCATTTCTAGCTAATAGAATAGTATTTGAGAAAAAAAATAAATAACTGTAACATTTATATAAGCCATTTGTTTGGTTTTTCATGTCCATTAATTTACCAAAATCTAATACCGGTATGATATGATGATAGAATATTCAAAACTTAGTATAACATATATGATATGAGTACTTACTTAAGAATTAAAAAATGTATAATGCCAACACCAAAAATAAAATTGCAATGCCATGTTTAGGTTGAAGCTCAATCAATTGAGATAGTCTAGAAAGGCAACAAGATAGCTCTACAATCATCCATAGTCTCGAATGAAATAGCAATACAATCAAAGTACACCATTACTTAAACTTTCTTATATCAACTATGTTGCTACCACATTAACATTGCGATGAGCTTTTAATCCATCCCATGTAGCATAGATGGCATCCCAATCAACATCTGTCGGGTCCTTAGCACCATTGTATGAAAGGAACATGAGTTGATTCAAGCTCTCGAGTGACAATCTATTGCGATCATTGGACTTGATATGATTCATTTTGGAAAAACCTCTCTCACAATCAACCGTGCTTGCAACAATGACCAAGCATGCACGCCATAACTTTTTCATCTCCGCAAAGACTTGATCAAACTCAATATCATGCCCACACAATTGCCAAGCAGCATGCATACTTTGCCCTGGACATGTTCTTTTTAACTTCACCATGAAGTCTCCATACTCAAGCTTGCATGCATCAACATCAACAAGTGTCCCAAACTTTTCTAATAAGGCATCTATCCATATTGCACCCATTGTAAAGCATCCACGAACATCATGTGGATAATCCTTTGGACTAAATATCTTTGCAGCCTCAAACAACTTTATATCAGTAAACCTTGCATATAGTGCAAATATAACCTTCTGTACAAATTGCTTGCCAATTTGAATGCAGCTATCCCAAGTCACCAATTGCACACAATTATCCTTAGGTCTCAATTGGTTGTTATGAAGACGGTGCCTTTCCATAGCTCCTACATTATTGATTGAAAAGTACGCATATCCATCTTTGACCTCCTAATAAAACTTTGTGAGATATTGTGTCCCATGACCAAAGTCCCCCAATAAGAAGCGTGCCTCAAGGATATCTATAGTAACCATAAGCTCAGTTCCTATAGAAGTAATGTCGACTTGCTCAACTTGGAATTTTTTGTTCAAAAGATTTAAATAGTGTAGCACATCAGCTAACAAATGAAGGAAAAATTGAATTTTAAATGAGGTGAAAAGTGTATATAACTCTACACTTTCCCTCATCCATATGCGCAATAGAATCGGCATAAGTGTTACAAGCCTTTTCACCACTTGTTCTCTAGAGAGCCAACGAATCTCATGCACCTTCAAAAGCTCATGAACTGGTAGCTCAAATTCAGCAGCTAAATCTTTCAATTCTGCATTCCTCTTATAAGAACTATTGAACCATTTGTAAGACTTTCGAGCTGCTGCTTCTACTACCTCAAAGATAGGTAATGTAGATAATGCATCCTTAGAAGCCAATGCATCTCTAAGCTAATAGCACCTCGCGGGCGGCCAGCCACAAGGACTTAGGAGGTATACTGTATACCTTAGATATATATAAATATATAAATATATTAATTTTTAATATAAAAAACTGCCCTTCTATAGCAACGCTTGTAAAATCATGCCCTTTTCTAGGAAGGGCAAATTTTTTTCCTTGCCCTTCGATAACAAGGTTTTAGAAATATTTACCTTCTCTTGAAGGTCAAAATGCTTCTAGAAGGCTCTGCAACCCTAAAAAAAAAACCCCGGGCCCCCGGCCCCGAAAAGCAGCATTTTAACCTTTTCCGCATTTTGCGCGAAATGCACCAAACAAAATGCGTCCACCCTCCCATCGTGTTATCTATCATACGGATAAATAGATCGACATCCATAGCCGCCTGCAGCAGCCCAGTGCGTCCATCCATCAACCAAGACTCCAAACCGAGAAGAAGCACAACGCTCTAGTCCTACTCCTGCCTACCTACGACACCCCACAGACGCACAGCCGCGCACGCACAGAATTACTACTACAGTACACAGCTGCGCTAACTTACGAGTACATCGTCGCATTCGTCGTCATGACTACGGCTCTCCGAGTAGCACATTCCAAGCTTAATATAATCGATCCACGTCTCCTCCTCCTGTTAATGCTCCTCATGGTCGCCAGCCCCACGTCGTCCTTCATCATCCCTGTGCAGGGCGTTGCAGGACCACGTCCTCTGCGTAGTATTGTTGCTGACAGCACGGCATCCTCGCCGCCGCTGGCCAGCGGCTCGAGTGCTGCTGCGGCTGCCCCACCAGCGCTATCGCCCGAGTTAGTGTTTTCTGCAATGTCCTCGCAGCCCGCTCCAGCTTTCTCTGCATCGACAGCTCCAGCGCCTGGTGTGCCAAGTACGTCATTAGCGTCCTCAGCGCCCGCTACCTCCGGCGACGACGTCCGGCCTCATACTACTGATGATCAGATTCCACCTGCGCCTCTGCCAGCAGGTGTTGAAACGACCGCTCATCCGCCTGCCCCTGCACTGATCGACGATGATACTGGCTCATCGTGCAGTACCAAAGTGCCAGATGCCATCGTCGCCGCCGCCGCTGCTATAGGCGGCCACTTGTCGCACTGTGATGGCCTGGGCGGAGTCCAGGGAGCGAGCCTCGCCTGGTCCCTCCACGACTCCGACAACACTATCGACATCCTCTTCACCGGTGTCCCCACCTCCTCTGCTGGCTGGGTAGGCTGGGGTATCAACCTCGGCTCTGCCCCGGCAATGTCTGGAACACAGGCCTTCATAGCCTTCCAGGCCCCTGGCAACTCTACGCCCTCGCTACTCACCTACGATGTGCAGCGTGGTCGACCTCTCCGCCCTGGCCCTATTGCCCTCGATGTCCTGGACAGCGCCCTCGACCTAGACTTCAGCACGAACAAGGTGGCCATCTTCGTCTCTCTCCACCTCCAGCCTGGTCAGAGCCGTGTGCTCAACCACGTATGGGCAAGGGGCGACAGCATCGACACCACCACTTTCCAGCCGGCCATGCATGGCCTCAGCCCCGAGGAGATCTCCGGCATGCGACAGATAGACATGGCGGCCTCTGCAGGAGGAGCCGGTGGCGCCCCCTTCAAGGTAACGTTGCCCAACCACAAGCTCAAGCTCGCGCACGCCTTCCTTAACATCCTGGCTTGGGACGTCGTCCTAGCACTCGGCGCCATGGAGCCCCGCTACGTCCGCCTACTCGTACCCGGTGCTGCAAGCGGCACGGCCTGGTTCAGCATCCACCGAGCCTTGCAGTGCTTTGGCACCGTATTCCTTGCCGTACCGGGCTTCCTCACGGGAATCGCCATCGGCACGCTCCAGGGCCATGGGCCACGCCCTCACCGTTGTGTCGGCATATCCATATTTACTCTCCTTTGCGTGCAGGTGCTCACAGCCATGTTCCGCCCAAAGCCAAACGCGGGTCTGCGCCGCACCTTTTGGGCCGCCTCCCATCGCATCTTCGCCGTGGCCATGCTCGCCATGGGCTGGTATAACACCTATTCTGGTCTTGCCATGCTGGCCCCAGGTTCAGTAATGCAGCGTGCAGGCATCACCATTCTCCCCGTGCTCGCCGCCCTCTCGCTACTCCTGGAGCTGATCCACCTGATTGTGCGGTGCTTCCGACACGTCACCCGCATGAACAGCAGCAGGGCACCCGCGCCTGCCACCACCTCCACAGCGCCCAAATCCTCTGGCGTGGATCTAGAAGTTGCAGGAGCAGGTCGCCATATCAATATTGCACCAACTTCCACCAGCTGCAGCACTAAGGAGATGACGTCGCCGACCCTTATAATTAATTGTGCTGCAGACGCAACGCACTCCACTGCTGGAATCGATGGAGCCTCGCAAGGCTCCTGCAGGAGTGGGTGCCCTCTTGCACGCCTTTGTGGATTCTGGAAGGGAGATCATCAAGCCCCTGGATCGGAATGATGGGTACTAATTTAATAAGGGCTCTGATCTGCATCGTTAATCGTTAACGATTGGGGTTGAAATTACATACTTCCAGGACGAACAAACTTCGCCCGAAAATCAGAAATCTGATTATGTATGATTCACGAGACCCTTGAGCTCATCCAAAGATAATCATTTGACCTCATCCAAATTAGGTGATGGATTGTAGAACATGTGTATCCACCGTTCAACGAAACCGTTCTCTCTTAATTAAATGGAAGAACTAATTCGTGTCAGTTGAATATAGAGTAGAGCTGCCTATTCCATGTCATGATCTTCCATGCACACAATAATCACTCACCCAATAATCATTTTTACGAGTGTCAGCAGTTTACCTTCTAGATAGCACTCAGACACTCAATGTGCGGCACACACATTAATTGCAAGGGCAATCAGTTGTGTCCCTTTCGTGTCGCATGGGGAGCTATTCATAAGGCTGTTTCTGAAATCGGTGCCGCAACTTATCACCAAGCTTGAAGCCACTACTTGACCATCCAAAGTAGTGGATGGATGAGCTAGCTTTGGAGTAATTCCAATGAAAAAACGGGGGAAAGCAGCAATGAATAACCAAAGTCATGTAACGATTGTTTCTCCTTCCTCTGCTGGTATCCCATACCAAAAGAGTGCGCTTTCTGTTTTGTATACACTCGCCTCTGGGGCCGACCATGTCATTTCATCACTCTCACCATAAATCGTTTTTGATGCAAATACATTTAGCTGAATAATGTTTCCTAGATGTAGGAGGGAGCAAAAGTACACCATGAGGACCCCTCATACCCTTTGCAAAGTAGCCGTCACGTGTCAAGCCAGGGAGCGATCCTCCGAGTACCTAGCGCAGATCAAAAGCCACCCCCGTCAACCACTAGACCAATTGGCACACGATGTTAGGGCCCTCATCACAAGATGATGATAACCATCAACCTCAGACCAAGCACACAATGTTGGACCCTCATCACACGCTCATAAGATTAGTTGGACGACTTACAGTTCTCAATTTGATGATCCAATGCAATATAAAAACAAGTTTTGGAGTAGGCCAATCATGTTCCTTTTTGTTAATCCCAACTCCAAACTTTTATAAGGCAATCATACTATGTTTCTATGACTTCTTGCAAGTTAAAGCAAGTTCATCTTCATGTCAACTCCAAGTTTCGACTCTTGATTAGGGCATCAACTGGAAGTAGAGATGTAAATGTTGTTATCACCCTTACCCTATGGAAGAAGCAAGTTAACCCACATGTTGACAATGGAATAAGTGGGGGCAAGAAGAATGATGCTTGATGGTCCGGTATGAAAACAAGTTGTAGAGTGGGCTAGTCATGTCCCCTTTTGGTCATGCTTACTCCAAATTATTGTAACTCAATCATACTATGCTTCTGTGTCTTCTTGCGAGTTCAAGCAAGTTCATCTCCATGTCAACTCCAAGTTTTGACACTTGATTAGGGCACCAACTGTAAGCAGAGATGTAAATGTTGTAATCACTCTTACCCTATGGAATAAGCAAGTTAGCCCACATGCTCACAATGGAATAAGTGGGGGCAAGAAGAATGATGCTTGTAATTTCTAACTTTAGTAGAGGCCTTAAGACTAGGGAAAGCTTCAACTATGTCTCCCACATGGCTAATTTTTGTTTCACATGTAATTTGTGATCATGACATTATTCTATCATGAAGAAAGGGGCCTCAATAACGCAAAATTGTTCAACATTATATAATAGATTCTCTTTCTCTATCTCTTCGATGTTGTATGGAGTTAACTCATGCATTTGATTCCTTGAAATGGAATTTGGTAGCTTTGGACTAGAAAAGGCCTACAGTATTGCAAAATACGTGTGATGGAAAGAGATTGAGGTCTCATTTAATGGTAGAAAATGTGACCAACTTGAAGAATTGAATAGGAAGAAGAATCTTTCCTCAATAACATTATATTCAAAACTTGATGTTAATTGGAATTTTCTTCAAAGTTCTACCTCTCCGTGCTTATGGCTACAAGGTTTCCTTTCAAAATCTCTAATGTAAATGCTTTCTTTGCATATCATGTTGGTGAATGCTTGTGTTTTCATCAATAATTGTTGGGAAGGAGTAAGTTATATTCATTAAAATCATCAGTCCAACATTAGCATGGTCCTTACCCATTCATGGATGTAGGATAGAAGTACTATTGTAGTAATTGTTAGTTAATTGACAGAACTAGAATCTTTGAATGGAGTTACAAAGATTTTTTTATGGAGACAAGGTTATAAAGAGATATCAATGGTTAGTGAGGTTATTTTGAGTCTCATACACTTCATAACATGAAGGAAAATGGGGTTGGTCCAAAAATATTGTAGCATCTGAGATGGCCACTATGATTCCACTATTGGTGAAGAATGGATACGATGTATGTAGATATGACCTGTAAACATTTGTGATTGGCGATTATGCAAAAAATCATGTTCTTGAATTATAGGTTGGGATTGTGGAATTACAAGTTAACCTCAACTGAGTTAGATTTAGTAGTGCTTCTCTTCTTATAGTTTTGATACTAAGTACCTCCACACATGTTATAGGTCTCTAGTTAGAAAATTATTCTCTCCCGCCCCTTTTATGAGTTACCTTAATTACCACTCATTACCAGTGTTATAGGTCTCTAATCCCACTCCTTTTATGAGACTTTATTACCACTTATTAGCAGTGTTACAGGTCTCTAGCTAGAAAGGTCTTTTCACCCATCCCTTTTATGAGTTAACTTGATTACCACTTCATTAACATAGAAGAGTAGGGGTTTGAATTCAACAACTTCTACTCATATCTAAAGGAGATGATCAAGAAACATGGGCTTTGAAATGTTTAAACAATTACACTAGCATCTTATTAATACCTAGGCTTTTGCATTCCTTTAGACTCAAAATGGATTTTAGAAGTTGTTTCCTAATATCTCACCTCCAATTGGGATGCAAGAAAAGATGAGTGTGAGGACAACTAGTTTGCTAGACTCAAAAATTTTCTATGTGGCTTCTCCAAGCAAGAGGGTGTTTTATTAAAAAGGTTTATGAAGTGATGTAGAGATACTTCTAGATTATCCTCTTCAAGGGCAATTCACTACCATTCTCTTTCTTAGCAATGGGATGTAGACTTGCTCTTGTTTTTGCTTCAATAACTTGTATGTGGCTTTAATAGGTCTATCTATCATATGCAACCATTAGTTCATAAAGAATGTTTATATTTCATTGAACTATATAACTTCTTCTTTTAAAGGACTCATGATGAATTTGATTGCCTCTCTTGCATGTGTAAGAAGCCCTAGTTGCATTTTACTTTCAAGTTTCCATTCCTTAAAGCTACCTAAAGAGATAATCTCTACTTTTGCATTTGGCTTGATTGGCATTCTTTCATATTTTGAAAACAAAGGATTGATTCCCTTGACACATTATACCATTTCCCTACACTACTTGCAAAAGTTTTTGAACCATATATAGACTACTACCTCTTCCACTAAGGAGTCTAGGTGAAATATCTAGGGTATTGTTTGAAACCAATGACTTCTAACCTTTAATTAGCTCTAGAGCACAATACAACCAACATTTTTTTTGTAGAATCTTGAGAGTGAGAACATTGGGGTGGTGATGGGACATAGATGTACTCTTTCCTACCTTAACTTAGCATTTGAACCACTAGGTGCTATTATTGAGTTCAAATTTACTCTATGCTAGCCTAGCCTTTTTTCTGATTCCCATTGTTCTAGTTCTACCATGTAAAGCCATAGTTACTCTTGCACTAAAGGTCATGGTGACCCTTGAGAAAATTTTGATATCATTTCTTAGCATGAGTCACCATATAACCTAACCTTTTAACTTTCTCACCTGTATGCTCTACCATATTATAGTCCCCCACTAGAATTGGGGGCTTGTGATAATGATGAAGGATGTGCAAAATCTTCCCCTTATATTTCTAGCATTCCTTCTTATGTAAGCTACAATTATGGTGAAAGGGTTTGAGGCCTCTACTTTGTATCCACCCAACCTTGTTAGTATTCCATCCATAAGGATATATTCATTTATCTAGGATGTGTATACGTATATCCTAGCCCTCTTGATCAACTCCCTATTATTGCAATTTTTCCATGTAAAGTCACCTTGAATCTCATGGGTCAAAAGGTCTAAGTGATCCTTATCTCTCAACAAAACTTACAATTGACCCAACGCTATAAATCTATCATTACTAGACTCTTCGATATTTTACTATCCCACTAGAATCTAGGACCTTGGGATAGTGAGGATGGATCACTAGATTTCCCCCCATCTTTCGTTCCATATTATACAAATTGAAAGTATAGAAAAGGGGTATTTTCCTCTCTTTTTAAAAAAACTCATCCAATATTACTCATGTTCATGATAAGCATAATTTCAAGATCCATCATCATCTCCATAAAAAATCCAAGCATTCCTTGATCTCTAGGATGACTATCATAATCTTAAATTTGTGAAAGAATAGGAAAACATTTTCTTTTGTAAGAGTAAAGTAAGGAATGACTTGGAGTAAATAGATAAAACATGTGTTCGGCATTTTCCCTATATCTATTTTTCCTTAGCCATTTCTTTGGCACATTCTATGATCTCCAGATGTGTCCATTTGTTTATGTGTAGTGTAAGTGTCCTTGACTTCTTTGTAAGAAGATAATAGCTCATTTGGGGTGTTTTTCTTGAAACTACTTTTCTCATAGCCATTGGTTTGATGGGCTCTATGAAATGTGGTGATATTCAAGGAGGGGGTTTGTAATGAAGAAGACCTAACTGTCCTAACTAAGGGAAAAGAGAGAGAGAAGGACTGCAGAAGAAGAGGGAGAGGAGAGAGAAAGGCAAGAAGAAGAAAGAAAAAGAGGGAAAGAGGAAGAAGAAGAGGAAGCCATGGGAGCTTGAGAAGGTGAAAAGAGAGTTTCTTGATAATTTCTGTGATGCCTCAAAATACCCTCTTACACCTTATATACTGTCAGTGTGACTGGTATGTTCCCATGCCACATTCCCGTGATCCCCGTTCATTACAAACCATCCCGTCTCATGAAGTTTTTATCCTCAAAAACAAGGGATGTAGTCATGGACTATAAGAGTGTGTTGTAGGAAATCAGCCATAACTTCGTGTGGGCAACTCCGAATGGGACAATTGAGGTATCGTTACGGAGCCCATGAGATGTACTTTCAGCCCATGTGGTTGGGGCGGGGCTGCAATCAGGTCAGAACCAAAATTGGTACAAAATAAAGGGCTGTCCAGGAATTTCTAGTGTGCAGTCCCAGATGGTATGGCTAGAGAAAAATAGCCATAACTTCCACTAGGGAACTCCGATCAGGGCAAGTAAGGTGTCGGAACGGAGCCCTCGAGGTATACTTTCTGGCCATGTATGGAGGATGGGGCTAAGAGTGGACCAGGACCAAATCTGGTACAAAACAGGTGGCTATCTAGATGCAGACTGCAACCCAAAACAGGGGTCATGGTGAGGTACTAGCCAACACAGCCTCCTTGAGGTGTGGAAATTCATCCAATATAGATGCTGGGCGCCAAGAGGCTTCCTCTATTGGTAGGCCTTGCCATTTGATCAAGTATTCATGTATGGAATGGGTGCGGAGTTTCTTTTCACGTTGTCCAATTACCGCTTCCGGAATGTACTGAATAAGGCCCTCCTCATCTATGGGTGGGAGCTCCTCTACATGATCTTTTGGAGTGCCAATGAAAGGTTTCAATTGGCTCGTGTGGAAGACATCATGGATCTTAGTGGTGGAAGGGAGTTGGAGACGGTACGCCAAATCTCCGACCTTCTTAATGATCTTGTAGGGCCCATAGTAACGGTGTGCCAATTTGTTGCAAGAGCCGTCCTTTAGTATGGCATAACGGGATTTGGGGACCTTGAGGAGTACCATTTCACCCTCTTGAAAGTCAAGGGGCCTTCTTTTTGCATCAGCATGGAGCTTCATGTGCTCTTGAGCCCTTTTGAGGTTTACCTTGCATTGTTGAAGTAGAGCTTGCATGCAGTCCAGCTCTTCTTTTCCCAAGGGGTTGAGCTTTTCATTGAAGATCACGGTAGGAAGGGGCACCCGATAACCATACAATGCTTCGAAGGGAGAGACTCCAATGCTTGAATGAGTGGAGTTGTTGTAAGAAATTTCAGCCAAGTGCAGCCATACATCCCAGGAATTCTGCACATCATGACAAAAATGTCGCAAATAAGTTTCAAGCCACTTATTGACTCTTTCAGTCTGCCCATCCGTTTGGGGATGATAGGCTGTAGACGGAGCCAGTTTGGTCCCCATGGAGCTGAAAATGGTATGCTAAAACTGACTCATAAATTTGGTGTCCCGGTCATGTACTATGACTTGGGGCAAGCCATGCAACTTAAAAACATGCTCCATAAACTAAGTGGCAACTTGGGATGTTGTAAACTGGGATTTTGTAGGGATGAAATGGGCTGCTTTAGTGAGTCGGTCAACTACCACGTAAATGCTATCCCAACCCTTCTTGGTTGTAGGTAAACCAGTGATGAAATCCATGGTAATGTGGATCCATTTTCCTTCGGGAATAGGTGAAGGCTGCAACAAACCACCCGGTTTAAGAGAGCTATCTTTATTTTGTTGGCAAGGCACACATCTAGACACAAAGTCTTTTACATCCTGCCATAGGCCTTTCCAATGGAAGCTTTTTGAAACTCGATCATATGTTTTGAAGACCCCTAAGTGGCCAGCAATCGGGGAAGAATGCATCTCTTCAAGGATCCTTTGGGTGAAGGGAGAGGCATGGGGAATCACAATATGGCCATGGATCCAAATGAGGCCATTATGGAGTTGATATTGGGAATTCTCATCCAAGACACCTTGTTATAATTTCTGGAAAAGAGGGCTAAATTCAGCATCAAGCAAGCATGCCTCTTGGAGCTCTTCAATCCAATCATGGTGGATTTCAGTGATGGATGAGACCTTGCATGCCCACATGCGAGAGAGTGCATCGGCCACTACATTGTCCTTTCCACGGTTGTGGGCAATCTCAAAGTCATAGTTTTGTAGTGTTGCAACCCATCTACATTGTTTGGGAGTGAGGTTGGGCTGAGCCAAGAAATATTTGAGCACACGGTGGTCACTTTTTACCTTAAATCTTCTGCCATACAAGTAGTGATGCCACTTTTTGATAGCATGAATGACTACCAACATCTCTTGATCATAGACATGCAACTCTCTCTCTTTATCATCCAATTTTCGGCTCTCAAATGCTATTACCCCATGTTCCTGCAGCAAAACTTCACCAATACCCCGTCCACTAGCATCACACTGAATGGTAAAATCCTTTGAAAAATCAGGGCATACGAGGATGGGGGCTAAGGTGAGCAAGTCTTTCAGCTGCTGAAAACTGTGGGCAGCCAATTCATCCCATAGGAAAGCCTCTTTTTTTAGCTGGTCTATTAATGGGGCTACAATTGTGGCATAATGGCGAATAAATCTCCTATAAAAGGAGGAGAGACCAAGAAAACCATGCAAGGAGGTAGTGGTAGTGGGGGTGGGCCACTCCCGGACACATTGCACTTTTCTAGGATCAGCTTGGATGCCTTTTTCACTAACGATGTGTCCTAAGTACTCAACCTCTGTTTGCATAAAGACACACTTGCTTTCTTTGGCAAAGAGACGGTGCTCCCTCAGTACATCAAAAATCTGTCTAACATGCTTCAAGTGCTCATGCATTGACTTGCTGTAAATGAGTATATCATCAAAGAATACCAACACAAACTTAAAAATCCATGGCTATAATATCTTGTTCATTAAGCACTGAAATGTGGCGGGGGCATTTGTGAGCCCAAATGGCATGACAAGGAAATGATACAAGCCACGGTCAGTCCGAAAGGCTGTTTTGACTTCATCACCCGCCCGCATTCTGATTTGGTGGTAACCGGATCGCAAATTAATCTTAGTGAAGTAGCGTGCACCCTTGAGTTCATCAAGCAAGTCATCAATTCGAGGGATGGGGTATCTATTTTTTACGGTGATCTTATTGAGATCACGGTAGTCAATGCACAACCGGAAAGATCCGTCCTTTTTCTTAACCAATAGGACCGGGGAGGCATAAGGGGAAGAGCTAGGCTCTATGAATCCCATCTCAGTGACCTCCTTGACTTGCTTTGCTACTTCCTCTCTCTCACATTTAGAGAGTCTGTATGGGGGTTTATTGATGGGCTTGGCATGGGCCTCCAAGTCGATCGGGTGATCCACCAATCTTTTAGGGGGAAGGGTAGTGGGAGGCTGAAATAGGTTCTCATACTCAGCCAAAAGTGCTTTTAGTGCTTCATTTTGCTTCCCCAAGGTGTGTTAGTCATCATTATCCTTATGCAAATGCAAGACAAAGATTTGGGAGCTCTTCTTGAATTCCTTTTTGAGTTGTCTTGCTGTTATAAGCTGAAAATCTGCATTTTCTTTGATTCCCTCCAAGTGTACAAGCTGCCCATGCTTTACAAACTCCATCTACAGCTTAGAGAAGTCCATAGAGATTTTTCCCAACTACTAAAGCCAATCACATCCCAATACAATATCCACGGGGCCCATATCAAGGGTAATCAAGCCCACCTTTGCTGTGTAATTTTCAGCCAGCATGAGAGACACTTGTGTGTATACATGGGAGTTCACTTCCTCATTTCCATTGGCCACTTGAACCCGAAGGGGTTGCTGTAATTCAGTGGGAACACATGCCAAACGGCTAAGAGTTGATTTATTTACAAAGCTGTGTGTGCTGCCACTATCTATGAGGATGTATACACTCTTGCCATCAATGCTACCATGCGCCCGTAAGGTGTTCGGACTCCTAGAGCTGGTCCATGCATCCATGGAGATTGAGCAGGCTAATATAGCGGTGAATGAGGGGTGCCAAGGGTCATTCCCAAGCATGTTATCAATAGGGCAGCCACCGGGGTCAAAAGGGAACCTGTCCGTGAGTCATAAAACTGATCGAGATCAATATCCTCCTCATATTCAGCATTTTCAGCAAGTGTCATTATTTGAGAGTTGTCATGCATGTCCTCTTCCAGCTTGTCACTATCTTTCAGCACATACATGCTATTAAACTTGACAGCGGCGTTCTTAAAGGGGCATTTGGATGCATGATCAGTCGTGTACTTATCCCTGCATTTGAAACATAAGCCTTTGGCTTTTCTATCCTTGACAACTTCAGGAGGAATGAATTTTTGACTGTTGAGACCGAAGCCATTCCTGGCCTTATTTTCAGCATACTTTGGGTCGCTTTTGAAGGGTGGTGCTGTCCCAAAACTGCCATATTTCCTTTCAGCATTAAAAGTGGGGTAAGTAGGAATTTTGGGGCTGCCATTCCCTGCATTATTGCTGCGATAATTAGTAGCATATGGGGGTTTCCTACTAGGGTATCTTTGCTGTCCGGCAATGGGCTGCGTGCTCTCATTGCGGCAGTACTTTCGACCATAGCATTCGGCCATTCTATGGCTGCAAACAGGGTGCTTGGCTTTTGAGCCATTACATCAGCTGAGAGATGCGCATCCAGCCCATAAATGTATTTATGCAATTTGGCCTCATCACTAACTGCCTCAACATACATGGATAAGTTCATAAACTGGTTGGTGTACTCCCTCACGGTGAGATTTCGCTGATCAAACTGATACCATTGCCTAGCCAAGCGTTCTTTTTCCACCGGGGAGACAAAAACTTGGATCATATGCATCTTGAACTCTTCCCAATCACGAAACTGGTGGTTTTCTCACTGAACAAATCTCCACCATGTGTGGGCAAAACCTTCTAAGTGAAGGGAGGGCAAAATTATCTTTGTTTCATCAGTACGGGGGTAGATGAGAAAGTAGGCTTCCAATTTAGAGGTCCATTCCTCTAGTTCAACTGGCTGGGGTTGAGGATTGCCCATTGAATTTTGTAAACACGATCTTGTCACGCATCTCATTTGGGCCTGGTTGCCCATGAATGCCATGTGCTACATGCTGCCCATACATTCTTTTTCCATCCACAGATCATGCCCAATACAACACCCGCCATTCTAGGCAATGCCATCACACTGCCACCTCTCGTAGGAGTCCACTGCCACACGAAGGAGTCTACCCCAAAAAGTGCCTTCAGTAGTCACCTGGTGATGGGCATGCCACTGCCGACACTGCCCTTGTGGTGATGGGCACGCCACTATTGTCATTTCCCTTGGTGATGCCCTAGCCACTAGTTTTCACCTTCTCTTGATCACTCCCTCATGAATTACCGCTCACCACAACACCTCTACTTGCTTCACCTCCACTTCTTCTATGATTACCTCCCTCTTTACTATCACCTACCTTCTTCTTCTCCACCATTGCCTCCTCCTTTCTTCCCCTTCATCTTTAT
The DNA here is from genome assembly GCF_053477565.2 of Lygodium microphyllum. NCBI lineage: Eukaryota > Viridiplantae > Streptophyta > Polypodiopsida > Schizaeales > Lygodiaceae > Lygodium > Lygodium microphyllum. The sequence goes on along the minus strand of NC_141152.1, from coordinate 2,088,755 downwards.
CTCCTCCTACTCCCACCCCTCTCTCCATCCCCACTTCCCTCCCCAACCACCACCACTAGATGGATGCTTATTGGGGAACCAGCCTCTTATATCCTTTAAAAGTTTGACATGCTTTTCTGTTTCTAAGTTGTGTTAATGGATAAAGGTATTTTCCTTTCATCACAATTCTTTATTAGATACAAGTTATAAGTTGGGGTCGTGTTTGAATGGTTTTTCCTAAAGTTGTTGTGAAAGATCAAGCTGAGCTATATTTTGAACTTCTATTCTCTTTTCCTAAGGTCATGAGGATGCTCCCTGATTAACTGTGATGATATGTTGAGGGTTGATATGATTTTTTTTGTTGGATTTTCAGGTTATTTCTGTATGATTTGAATGATAATTGATTGTTTTGAAAGTTTTTGGGAGACTTTTGGATAACTTTGAATAGGTTTGAGAAGCTCATGATGTTTTTTAGTGAAGATATTATGTCTAAAAGGTTTTGTTAAGTGTTTGATTAGTTCTAATTAGTTTTTCCATTGAGCTTCTGTTTTGTTCTATTTTCCTTCTATATGAGAGGATGGAATGATTATTGATGTAGTTTGAGAGTGTTTGGAAGCTTATTGAATGATTCTTGATGGTGTCCAATGGTTTAGTTGAGCAAAATGCTTTCTCTAATGACTTTATGTTAAGCCTCTATTGATTGTTTGTAGAGTCTCTATTTTTGTTCCGCTTTTGCTCTGTATGCTTATGTAAGTGTTCTGTGGGATAAATGTGAAGCTTGGAAAATTTTCTAATATTTGGAAGAGATGAATACAAGTTCAAAATAGCTCAAAGAAGTGGAATAAGTAGTTGCTAAAGACTCAAGTGAAGACTGAAGTGACAATGATACTGTTGAGCTGTGAAAGGACACTATAGTGACTCTGGTGACCTTTCATGTTAGACATACCTCTTGGGAGAGGTATCTAGACCAAAGAGGGGTTATAGATTATTATTCTTGATTATTTCAATGTACTATTGTGAGAGAGCATGTATAAGAGAGGGAGGGAGTGAGAGATAGCCAATTTTTCATGCAAAACAATGTATCTATGAGCGAGAGATCATGAGATAGACTATCAAGACCTTGAAACTATGGAAGATGAATACTATGTAATGATTTCCATTAAAAGTGGAACATTTCTTTGTGATCTCTTGTTTCTTTGACAAAGAATATGAAGAATGTGATGAAGTTTTTTTGTGATAAATCCATGGGAAAAATGTTATATGATGCTGCGTGAAGATTTGAGAAGATTGGTGTTGTTTTTCTTCTTTTGGTTGATTCAAAGATAAAGAACATGCTTGTTGATAATACAAGATAGTTTTTCTTGCAATAGTTTCCATGTTTTCTTGGTGTTCCTCTTGGGGCTCCACAGCATGTAGCAAGGAATCTACTGATGATGAATGAAACCAATGAAGATGAAGTTGTGTCAAAGAAGGAGAAAAGTTCAAAGAAAGGAAAACTAAGGATTAGAAAGCTGACTAGTCTTGTATTTAAACCATGACAAGTGTATTCTTTTAGATATCCTTCTAGGTATTATGACATTTTGAATGTCTTAGGCTATTCTGAGTTTGAATCTCTTTATCATTACTTCATTAGGAGTCTTCCAATTCAAAGATGTAAGGTTTGGCAATTGTAAATTCTCAGTATGTCCATATACACTTTCTCTTGAAGGAATCGTATATTGTGCATATTATACAAAAATATTGCCTTTGCTTTAAAATATTACTATTTGATTAGTATAGATAATGTCTACAAATTCTTTATGATTTGCATAGAATGTGCCACTAAGACTCTCCATAGGTTGCCATTTAGAACTTGCAATAGAAAGATATCTAATGCCAATAATCTACTATTTACTTAGTGTTGAACATTGCACGAGGGAGACGAGGAACGGAGAAAGAGAGAGGAGAAGAGACACACAAGACACTGGAAGTGGAACCCCAGAAGTGTGTCAACTGAGCACACATGATAAGAATATATAGAGGGGACCTGGGGCGCTACATATAGACAGACTATATATAGCTAACACCCCCAGGCGCTATATATAGACAGACTATATATAGCTAACACTTAGTGTTTTAATTAAAAATATATTTGCATACAACCCAAAATTAAACTTATAATGTCTTTGCTAAGGAAAATGTTCATTTGGAGGCATGTGCATTTCCTTCACCATATAAAAATGTTAAACCCTAGCAAACCACCCCCTTGAGATATAATTTTGAAACTAGTGGTATGCCCCTTCTAGTAATACTTGATGTCCTCTCATTTCATTTTCTTCATCTTGTGAGAGTCTTACAAGATGGAAACATGGTAACCCAATCATTTATACTAAATATTTTAGGCTCCCATTTTCCATATGCACTTCTATTAAGGATGGTGCAACAGTTTATAGAATGAGAAGGATGTCTTCTGGAAGCTATGGAGAAAAGGGAGTGTAGCCAATATACAAAAAAAGAAACTTAGAGAGAAAAGGTTGATTGACCCAAAAACAAATGTCAACAAGGCTAATGAAAATGTGCCATCTGGCAAGAAGAATATTCCAATGTGTCTTGAAAGTTACAAAATCAATATTATCAATTGCATCTCATTTTTATGTCATCTTTTGTCAGTTTTTATTATATTTAAGACATTTGGAACTACCAAAGACGTGAGATCTTAGGGGTTTTGGCCAAAAAAGAGGAAAAATCCATAAAATGGTTTCTACTATCTCCAAAGTAGAGAAGATAAGAATATCACAATTTTGCACATGTAGCAAACTCTCATTCGCTCTTTCTTTAATCTTGTGATATTATTTTTGAAGCATTTTGGCCCTAATAAGTTGAGTTTACCCTATAGTGAAAGTATTGTCTCAAATCCACAAGGATTGAGCTAAAATGGGAACCTAACTTATATGATATGGCTTTTTATCAGCCATCTAGCATTAGCTTTTGAGGTGATTACTTTGCTATCATCCCTCAAACTAAAGTAAACCATTACTACACTTAGTTCAAAGGGAGTGAGAGATGAGGGGAATGATGCACATCAACCCCTCTATCACAGGGTAAAGTCTTAACTTTGGCCTCTTTGGCCCCCCTATAATAGCGCTATTTGGATTCTAATGTGAACATGCTAGGATAGTCAATGTTCAACTCTTTCTAGAATTTTCTAACATGATGCTTGAATTACGATGGAAGCCTCTTGGTGAATCGAGGCCATGCTACTTTGGCAATACCCATTGCTTATCTTTAGGGTTCTCTTTACTCTAATGGTGCTACTTCATGTAAATTAGGCATGGACATAAATATAATTTACACTAGACATGTACTAAAACTACTCCGATACACGTACATAGGTATAATCCACTAATTGGCCCTTATCTAACATTAGGGCCTTCCATGAGGACCATCCTAGGCTTACAAGGGTTAGACCAATCCTAAAGTCCCAAGGATTTATGGCCAAAGCCCCCTTGGCACCCTTTCCAACTCCTAGCCTAATGTCCTCTCTACTGAGAGACCTCTCATATGTGGGACTAGTCCTAGCACCTATTATAGACAACCTTGGTAAAGGGCTTTGCCACTAGCCTTGGGGGAGACCTAGCGTGTATCCAAGAGTCTACCCATGTGGGTAAAATATCTCTTTTTAGAAATTCACAAACAAGGTATTCAACCTATCCTAACTCAAAAACCATCTATTTTTCAAGAAACAAGCATATTTTAAAACATTCCATCGAAACCAAAGCATTTTCTTTTGAATTTTCCTCAAGAAAAGATACAATTCATAGCTTATTTCCCCTTAGAGTAAAATTATACAAAGTGATACATGATAATCCCCCCTAGTATTTTATGATATGATACTTTCTAATCCTCTTCATATTTTCTAAACATCATAAGCTTTTTTTTCTAGTTGATATAATGTGTTAGCATGCAATATGCATGAGCACGCATCTATCTTTAATCCTAGTGGTATTGTCCTTTAAGAGATAATCATGATTACTTCCTCTTTCTATCACACTATCTCTCTCTATCTTCTTTTCTCTCTCACTATGTTTCTCTCTATTTTCCTCTCATCCTACTATCTCTCTCTGTATCCCCTATCTCTCACAAACTCCCTCTCTTTAAGATATCTGCTTCTTTTGTTATCTATTTCTCTCTCATCTCCCTATCTCACTAGGTTTCACACACACACACACACACACACTCTCTCTCTCTCTCTCTCTCTCTCTCTCTCTCTCTCTCTCTCTCTCTCTCTCTCTCTCTCTCTCTCTCTCTTTCTCTCTCTATCTCTCTCTCTCTTTGCACAATGAGAAAGGAAGGACAATACTATCCCCATTAGCTTAAGCTTTGTGGCCCAATCCCTCTATCCAAAGGGTAAAGTATCAACATCGTCCCCCTGAAACAACATTGGTTGGGTTCTAATAATGACATGCTAGGATAGTCAATGTTTGGCTCTTCCTAGACTTTCCTAATCTAATAACGACATGCTAGGATAGTCAATGTTTGGCTCATCCTAGACTTTCCTAATATAATATGGGAATTGTGATGGAAGCCTTTCAATGAACAAAGATTGCTATGCCTTTGGCAAGACTCATCAAGAATATAGCCACCCACTTCCCTTTAGGGTTCTCTTTAGCTTACTAATTTGGCCTAGTGTGATTTAATTTGACATATTGCAATCAAATTCCTTAAATAAACCGTTTAAGATGATGTTCCTTCATGTAAATTAAGAATGGGTAAGAATACAATCTTATCATAAGGAAAAGTATATTTATTCAATTTTTTTTCATTGATTATTCTAGGCTTTGGGAAAATGCCAAAAAAAAACTACCAAATCCACCCATCACTACTGTTCTTTTGAGAGATCCTGTAATATTTCCGCGTAACCGTACCGTAAATATTAACCTTGCGCACGCCATGTAACCCTGTGCAAAGGGTATCTCTTGCATTGAAATTATTGACCGCGTAATGTGTAAGCCGCGCGCGTGAAATAGGGTCCTCCGCTTTGGTAAATCAAGACCGGGAGGGCAAAAACCGCAAGAACCGCAAAAACACCCTCTTGGGAGGGGCAATTTAATTAAATTAATGCAAATTTTTTTATATTTATCCCTTCCCCCAGCCGATGCATGGCTGAGGAAAGGGAGTGTGGGGGGGGAGAATGGCAAAGTGAGGGTTGCATGGGGAAGTTCTCCACGTGGGTGGAGACCCCCTTCCCCACCCCCAAAAGCCTATAAAAACACCCCCCATCAAGGGGGTGTGCTTAGGAAGAGGAGGAGAGGAGACTCTGTGAGGAGGAGAGGCCGTGTGAAGGGAAGGCTGAGAGAGAGAGGGAAGGAAGAGGCTGGGGAGGAGGAACGTGGAGTCGCCTTGCTGCCGTCGTGAAGGGAGGAAGCGCCGCCATCGTCAAGAGCCGCCGTGCAAGAGCCGCCAGCACCTTCCCCAGTCCGCCGCTGCTGTCGCCCAGGCCGCCAGGCCGCTGACGCTGCCACCATTCTGTCCGCCACGTCGTCCACGACCCCCCCCCCTTTTGCCCACGTGGAGCTGAAGAAGCAGAAGCTTCTTTAAAGAAGCTTCTTTAGAAGCTTCCAAAGGGGGCCTCATTAACCCCCTTTCCCACGACACTTTCCCACCCTTTTCCAAAGGCTCTTTCCCACCACGGTCCCGAAATACCCTTCCCACCACAATTCCGAATAGGCCATTAACACCCCTTTCCCGGGAATCGAAGAGGGCCATAAGGATCCCACTAGACCGTCGGAAAAGGTCCCGCAATAAGTCTTTTAAAGGCTCTTCACCGCAAGCGACCTACCGTTACAGAATCTTCCGCCTACGAGGAGAGGCAAAGGCCGGAAGGTTGCTCGTCAAGGCAAAACAATCCGTAGACGACGAAAGCGAATTCAGAAACCGAACCTACGTGTACGATGGCTCCGAAAAGATCCCAAGAGGCGACCGCGGGAGGCTCGACTCCGAATGTACAAGTGGACATCACCCCGACTCCACAAGTCCAGGTTCTTCCGTGTTAATTCCGCATAAGGAAATGATTAGGCGTACTTAGCCCGTAAAAGAAAATTGCATTTTTCGCTTAAATTTCAAAGCATATGGAAGGGAAAGAAATACATCTCTTGAAACATTAGGTAAGATTGAAATATGTCGTAAATTTGAACAAGTAGAAGGCTAGTTGCATATAGTTTTGGTACCTTATCAAAGAGTCTAAACTCAGGCAAAGAAATGGAATTTATAAGTGCATTATCTTTCGTCCTAGACATGGTAGAAATAAGCATGTGCCGCACATTAGGCAACATACTTCTTGTAATGATTTCATAGGAAAAGGTTAGCACCATAAGGTATCATTCAGAAAGAATTAATGGAGTACTAAAGTGTACGTATGGACTTGCAAATAGCTTGTAAGATGGAATAAATTAACACTAGTTTTGCTTGAGTTTCATCGACTACTTCGTAGCTAGGAGAATGTTGTGAATTGCGTAGTCGTCATGAGAAAAATGTCATTCATTAAGAGCCGCAATTAGGAGCAAAAGCATAAGATGCCAAAGGGTAAACAACAAGGTTGTAGGTACGACTATTGATGAAAGACTTAGTAGGTCTTAGGAAAAGTTAATAGCCAGATTATCGTGCACCAAGGAAAAATAAGTTATCATGAACCATGTGACACGTAGAGGAAATTAATCGCATGCTTACGCGTAGTGGTGGAATTGTAACTATTGATCCCGTTAGATTTAGTTTATTACCCTTAGAAGGATTATCCTTGTCGCGGGAGAAGCGTAATTAAATTGACTAAGTAATCTAAACCACAAGGATTCGTATAGACATGACTGAGTCGATATGATAGGAATCCTAAGTGTTAATTAGGGTTTAGTGCAATAATAATTCGACCAAGCTTTAGGCAAAAACCGTGAACCTAAAGATCCTACACATCTTCACAAAAATGTCGAAGTAATTGGATGTTCATCCTAAGGATCATTCGTCTTAATGATGGAACTCCGACAGAGTTGCATATTATAGAATCATGAGCCAAACCTAATTAGAAATGACTTGGAGGATACCCCAAAATCCTGTTACTCAGCTAGGGTTAAATTCCGTGATCGGAACGCTAAGGAATGGATAGAAGGATTCCGTGGAATAGATGCAATAATTGTGCACAAAGCTGCAATATTGTATAGATTTGGGATTTGTCCGCAAAGAGTCTTGTCATCTCTCGAAATGAGGTTAGCAAGTTATTGAAAGAATTTAACTTACAAGAGGATGAGTAATCATCCTGTTAACTCACTTTTCTTGGGAAGTAATTGCCAAGGGAAAGGAAGATTAGGCGTTGCCTTGAAGCAAATGACCGACCATAATCTAAAGCGACATGGTCGCTGGATCCTGCCACAACAAAACCTTAAGTATGGGAAGGGTATGACCCTAACCCAAGAATAATAGGAATCTTGCTAAGTTGCAATTGATTCTGGATCGAATGCGGGTTGCATTCGGAGGAAAGGAGTTACTCCTTAACGGTTTGCCAGCCAAAACGACCATTGGAATTTGTTTGTGCTTGTAACAGTTAGAAAAGCACTGTTTGCATTGTTTGCTCAATGAACTAAAGGAGGAAAACATATCTAAAATTGAAGCCTGAAGGTAGAGGCAGCTTCAGTTACCCCCGACTGCCTGCCTAACCCTAGCCAAGGGGGTTGTGAACCGCGCCGGGAACGTGGACCGAACCCGCCGTGAGAGGTCTCTCCGTTGAGTTCTGCTTGGATCAGGAGGACGCTTGGGTGCCAGGGGGGGCTCTGGCTGTAAATCCCTCGCCTTCCGGGTCCTGCACAAGAGACTAACGTGACTCGGGATTGGATCTCGAGGCCCGCATACTAGTCTACGGGCGGAAACTTGGAATAGTAATCACTAAAGGATTACTGGATAGCCTTCGGGCGGATTATGAATACGCCTACGGGCGGAAACTCCTTGTATTGCAAAGATAAAAGGATATAATGATAATAAAGAAGTTGTTTGGTATTATTTTCTTTATGTCCTGTGATAAGATTACGTGAAGGAACCAGTGCTTAACAGGGTTAATCAAGGAAGCTGTTTGTATATGTCAAACTAATGTGGTAGGTAATTACGTAACTAAAACAAACCGAGGAAAAGTGCGGAGGATGGACCATGGGTCCGTCCTATGGATGGGTGGTCCCGGTTAGCCGGGAACTTTTCTCAAGGTCTTCGACGAACAGAAGGACGATCGACGTCACCGAAACAAGTAATGAGAATGATGACTTGGAGTTATCGATTAACCGATACCCGATTCACGCTGTTTTAGGGGAACGGAATGGGACTATGCCTTTTGGCAGAGAGGTCGAGCCTTGAATTCCCTCTCGTTTCCCATTCTCCTTGAACCAAGTGCAGCATGAATCCGCTTCAGACCGGGCGTTCTGCGTAAAGTAGCTCGATCAGGTCTGACGTTAGTCGCCGTTAGTAAACGACCAAACAATTCCGTTCGATCCTAAGTGGGAAACGCCCAGGACACTTCCGTTACGGGGCAGACGCGGAAAGTCTTAGATTGCAAAACCCGCAACATTCCATGGGAGTGCCGGGCGGAGTTTTCTAGACAACCTTTCCAATGGACTGCTAAGACGTGTCCTAGAGGATGATAGTGGACACGTTACAGTTGGTATCAGAGCCGACTTACAATGGAATTGTTTTCATAAGATTTCATTAGAAGTGAAGTATAGAATTTGTTCCTGTCCAAACATTTTCTCATCTTCAATACTGTCTTGCAGAATTACGAGGCGTGGAATAAGTTTTTGGTGTTCCGGATCATGTTTATGACCGCGATGCATTCCACGGATTATCGACAAAGGGTTGAGATGATGAACATCCTAGATCGCATTTACAATCCATCACCTGTGTACGTGGAATGGAGATGGATGGGTGTTACAGGGATCTATTACATAACTGCCTATCAACCTGCGTACCTTCAAATTAACTTGAAGAGAATCAAGTGGATGGAGGATTTGAAGATCGTAAAGCTGTTCGTCTTTATTGAGGCTCATGCAAACGCGACCCTACAGGTCGGAGGTCGAAGGGTTAACCAGAATAAGTATGTGTATGGGGAAGTGATTCAAAGAATCCCTGCCGACCGAATCAAGGTTTTGGGGCGCCGTGAGAAGAATGGATATCGAAGGAAGAGATACCCTAATCTTCCAATGAACTATCGATTCCTGAAAATCGATGACCCTAATCCGTACTACTACTTAGTTCCTGTAGCTGAATGCAATAATATCTTATTCTCCTTGAATTAATGTATTAACTTGTTCATCGGCCCAAGGAATAATTGTACCACGAAAGGGCTATGCTGATATGAATGGAATAAAACTTTTTAATCAACGATTGTCTTGACATGAATATTGATAAAAGTAATTTGGTCTTGGCTAAAAGAATACGAGGACGTAGTTCTGAAGAGTTAAAAAAACGCCCACTTCAAAGAGAAGTTGATCATGAAATAGGGCTAATACCCGGGACTGCGCCAATTGCAAAGAGACCTTATAGAATGTCCATTCCAGAGGCTATTGAGTTGAAGGAGCAACTCAAGCAACTGTTAGACCAAGGCTACATCAGACCTAGCAGTTCCCCATGGAGAGCTCCAGTATTATTCCAGAAAAAGAAAGATGGGACACTTCGACTATGTATTGATTACCTAGGTTGAATTAATCAACAGACAAGAACAAGTACCCTATTCCTAGAATAGATAAGCTTCTTGATCGCCTTCAAGGTGCAAAGATCTTCTCCAAAAATTGATCTCAGGTCAGGCTACTATCAAATCAGGATCAAGGATGAGGATATTTTTAGGCCATATCTTGATGATTTCGTGCTTGTCTTCTTCGACGACATTTTAGTCTATTCTAAACAGGAAGAAGATCATGAACCCCAACTACGGATTGTGTTGGAGACAATGAGGTCTCATAAGTTGTATGCGAAAATGAAGAAGTGCGCATTCTTCAAACGTCAGATTGAAGATCTAAGATTCATAGTATCATCAGAAGGAATATCAGTAGATCTAGCCAAAGTCAGAGATGTGCTTGAATGGCCAATACCAGTATTCGTCAAAGAGATACGTAGTTTTCTTGGCTTGACAGGATGGTATAGGGTCTTTATAAAAAACTATGCTTTGATTGCAGCACCTTTGAAAGACTTACTGAAGAAGCAAACATTGCATGATCAACTGACGAATAAACTAGCTCTGATAGGGTGAAGCAAAGTTTGGTATCAGCACCTATTCTAAAACTTCCTGAATAAGGAGTTCGAGGTAGTAACTGTTGCCAGCATTCTTACCTTGGGATGTGTTCTTATACAGGAAGGTCATCCAGTAGCGTATTCTTCAAGGAAATTGAAGAGTCACGAAAAGAATTATGCTACTCATGATCTGGAGTTATTAGCTGTCATCCATGCTCTAAAGCTTTGGAGACACTACCTATTGGATAACAAGTTTACTCTAGTAACCGATCATAAGAGCCTCAAATGGATTTTCACCCAGAACGAGCTCAACATGAGGCAACGTCGATGGATTGAAGTATTGGAGGAATATGATTTTGAAATCAAGTATCGACCAGGGAAAGAGAATGTGGTTGCCGATGCACTCAGTCGCAAGGCATTCCTAAACTCCCTAATCTTACAGAATCCATCAACGGCCAGATCTCTGACTACAAAGGTATCTATGCCAAGCAACCCTATACTCGAATTAGCTAGAGGGGAAGCATGCCATGACCTAGCTTACCAAGCAATGATAAAAGAAATATCTACCAAGGATCAGAATTTGAAGTTACAGGCAAAGTATCATGAATTTTCTATTAACAATGGACTTATTTACTATAGAACAAGGCTATGTATACCAGCAAGCCAGTCACTTAAGCAGAAGATATTGTGGGAAGCTCATGATTCCCCGTTTGCAGGACATCCCGGCTATGCAAAAACTCTTAATGCAGTTAGGAAGAGCTATTATTGGGAGAGGCTCAAAGGTGACGTCCTCAAATATGTCACCGAATGTTTGTCTTGCCAACGTATCAAGGCTGAACATGTCATGATGCCAGGAAAATTACAACCACTTGACATTCCCCAAATGAAATGGGAATTCGTCAGTATGGATTTTGTGGTGGGCTTACCCCAAGTCCAAGGAGGATACAACTCCATTATGGTTGTAATTGACATGCTTACTAAGGTTGCACACTTGATTCCAGTAAAGACAAACTATAAAGCTTCCGATATTGCAAGAGTGTTTATCAAAGAAATATTCAAGCTACATGGACTACCTAGAAGGATCATTAGCGATCGAGATTCTCTTTTTACTTCTCACTTCTGGAGAGCTATTTTTGAAGCTATTGGGACCCAACTCTGTTTTAGCACTGCCTACCATCCCCAAACAGATGGACAAACAGAGCGAGTAAATCAAATCATTGAGGATATTCTTAGGGCTTACTGCTGTCGAGAGCCAAAGAGATGGATTCAATACTTACCATTAGTAGAATTTGCCTACAATGCTTCTTATCAGCAGAGCATTCAAATGACTCCTTTTCAGGCATTGTATGGTCATGATTGTCGAAGTCCTCTAAATTTTTCTGATCCTACCCTGAGAGTGGAAGCTTCAAGACAAATGTTGGAGGACATGGACGACCAAGTAAGGTCAATAAGACAAGACATACAAGCAGCCAAAGATAGACAAAAGGCATATGCGGATTTAAAGCGCCAAGAGAGGATCTTCGAAGAAGGAGACATGGTCTTCATTCGTGTACGCCCCAAGAAGAGTTCTTTATCTCTAGATAAATACAGGAAGCTAAGTCCAAGGTATTGTGGTCCGTATAAAATCCTCAAGTGCCTAGGACCCAATGCTTATAAATTACAACTTCCGGATAACCTAAAAGTTCACAATGTATTCCATATTAGTCTCTTGAAAAAGTATGTACCCAACCCAAATCATATACTTGATGACCAACAAATTGTAATGCCTAGTCAAGGAATCCTTGAACTAAGGCCGGAAAAGATTTTAGATGTCAGGGAGAGACAGTTGAGATCTAGAACCTTGAGAGAATGCCTCGTCCAGTGGAAAGATTACCCCGAAGAGGATGCTACCTGCATGGATGAAAGCTCTCTCAATCTTCAATATCCCCAGTTTATCTCGAGATGAGGACATCTCGATTCTTCTAAGGGGGAGAGAATGTAATATTTCCGCGTAACCGTACCGTAAATATTAACCTTGCGCACGCCATGTAACCCTGTGCAAAGGGTATCTCTTGCATTGAAATTATTGACCGCGTAATGTGTAAGCCACGCGCGTGAAATAGGGTCCTCCGCTTTGGTAAATCAAGACCGGGAGGGCAAAAACCGCAAGAACCGCAAAAACACCCTCTTGGGAGGGGCAATTTAATTAAATTAATGCAAATTTTTTTATATTTATCCCTTCCCCCAGCCGATGCATGGCTGAGGAAAGGGAGTGTGGGGGAGGAGAATGGCAAAGTGAGGGTTGCATGGGGAAGTTCTCCACGTGGGTGGAGACCCCCTTCCCCACCCCCAAAAGCCTATAAAAACACCCCCCATCAAGGGGGTGTGCTTAGGAAGAGGAGGAGAGGAGACTCTGTGAGGAGGAGAGGCCGTGTGAAGGGAAGGCTGAGAGAGAGAGGGAAGGAAGAGGCTAGGGAGGAGGAACGTGGAGTCGCCTTGCTGCCGTCGTGAAGGGAGGAAGCGCCGCCATCGTCAGGAGCCGCCGTGCAAGAGCCGCCAGCACCTTCCCCAGTCCGCCGTTGCTGTCGCCCAGGCCGCCAGGCCGCTGACGCTGCCACCATTCTGTCCGCCACGTCGTCCACGACCCCCCCCTTTTGCCCACGTGGAGCTGAAGAAGCAGAAGCTTCTTTAAAGAAGCTTCTTTAGAAGCTTCCAAAGGGGGCCTCATTAACCCCCTTTCCCACGACACTTTCCCACCCTTTTCCAAAGGCTCTTTCCCACCACGGTCCCGAAATACCCTTCCCACCACAATTCCGAATAGGCCATTAACACCCCTTTCCCGGGAATCGAAGAGGGCCATAAGGATCCCACTAGACCGTCGGAAAAGGTCCCGCAATAAGTCTTTTAAAGGCTCTTCACCGCAAGCGACCTACCGTTACAGAATCTTCCACCTACGAGGAGAGGCAAAGGCCGGAAGGTTGCTCGTCAAGGCAAAACAATCCGTAGACGACGAAAGCGAATTCAGAAACCGAACCTACGTGTACGTTGGCTCCGAAAAGATCCCAAGAGGCGACCGCGGGAGGCTCGACTCCGAATGTACAAGTGGACATCACCCCGACTCCACAAGTCCAGGTTCTTCCGTGTTAATTCCGCATAAGGAAATGATTAGGCATACTTAGCCCGTAAAAGAAAATTGCATTTTTCGCTTAAATTTCAAAGCATATGGAAGGGAAAGAAATACATCTCTTGAAACATTAGGTAAGATTGAAATATGTCGTAAATTTGAACAAGTAGAAGGCTAGTTGCATATAGTTTTGGTACCTTATCAAAGAGTCTAAACTTAGGCAAAGAAATGGAATTTATAAGTGCATTATCTTCCGTCCTAGACATGGTAGAAATAAGCATGTGCCGCACATTAGGCAACATACTTCTTGTAATGATTTCATAGGAAAAGGTTAGCACCATAAGGTATCATTCAGAAAGAATTAATGGAGTACTAAAGTGTACGTATGGACTTGCAAATAGCTTGTAAGATGGAATAAATTAACACTAGTTTTGCTTGAGTTTAATCGACTACTTCGTAGCTAGGAGAATGTTGTGAATTGCGTAGTCGTCATGAGAAAAATGTCATTCATTAAGAGCCGCAATTAGGAGTAAAAGCATAAGATGCCAAAGGGTAAACAACAAGGTTGTAGGTACGACTATTGATGAAAGACTTAGTAGGTCTTAGGAAAAGTTAATAGCCAGATTATCGTGCACCAAGGAAAAATAAGTTATCATGAACCATGTGACACGTAGAGGAAATTAATCGCATGCTTACGCGTAGTGGTGGAATTGTAACTATTGATCCCGTTAGATTTAGTTTATTACCCTTAGAAGGATTATCCTTGTCGCGGGAGAAGCGTAATTAAATTGACTAAGTAATCTAAACCACAAGGATTCGTATAGACATGACTGAGTCGATATGATAGGAATCCTAAGTGTTAATTAGGGTTTAGTGCAATAATAATTCGACCAAGCTTTAGGCAAAAACCGTGAACCTAAAGATCCTACACATCTTCACAAAAATGTCGAAGCAATTGGATGTTCATCCTAAGGATCATTCGTCTTAATGATGGAACTCCGACAGAGTTGCATATTCTAGAATCATGAGCCAAACCTAATTAGAAATGACTTGGAGGATACCCCAAAATCCTGTTACTCAGCTAGGGTTAAATTCCGTGATCGGAACGCTAAGGAATGGATAGAAGGATTCCGTTGAATAGATGCAATAATTGTGCACAAAGCTGCAATATTGTATAGATTTGGGATTTGTCCGCAAAGAGTCTTGTCATCTCTCGAAATGAGGTTAGCAAGTTATTGAAAGAATTTAACTTACAAGAGGATGAGTAATCATCCTGTTAACTCACTTTTCTTGGGAAGTAATTGCCAAGGGAAAGGAAGATTAGGCGTTGCCTTGAAGCAAATGACCGACCATAATCTAAAGCGACATGGTCGCTGGATCCTGCCACAACAAAACCTTAAGTATGGGAAGGGTATGACCCTAACCCAAGAATAATAGGAATCTTGCTAAGTTGCAATTGATTCTGGATCGAATGCGGGTTGCATTCGGAGGAAAGGAGTTACTCCTTAACGGTTTGCCAGCCAAAACGACCATTGGAATTTGTTTGTGCTTGTAACAGTTAGAAAAGCACTGTTTGCATTGTTTGCTCAATGAACTAAAGGAGGAAAACATATCTAAAATTGAAGCCTGAAGGTAGAGGCAGCTTCAGTTACCCCCGAGTGCCTGCCTAACCCTAGCCAAGGGGGTTGTGAACCGCGCCGGGAACGTGGACCGAACCCGCCGTGAGAGGTCTCTCCGTTGAGTTCTGCTTGGAGCAGGAGGACGCTCGGGTGCCAGGGGGGGCTCTGGCTGTAAATCCCTCGCCTTCCGGGTCCTGCACAAGAGACTAACGTGACTCGGGATTGGATCTCGAGGCCCGCATACTAGTCTACGGGCGGAAACTTGGAATAGTAATCACTGAAGGATTACTGGATAGCCTTCGGGCGGATTATGAATACGCCTACGGGCGGAAACTCCTTGTATTGCAAAGATAAAAGGATATAATGATAATAAAGAAGTTGTTTGGTACTGTTTTCTTTATGTCCTGTGATAAGATTACGTGAAGGAACCAGTGCTTAACAGGGTTAATCAAGGAAGCTGTTTGTATATGTCAAACTAATGTGGTAGGTAATTACGTAACTAAAACAAACCGAGGAAAAGTGCGGAGGATGGACCATGGGTCCGTCCTATGGATGGGTGGTCCCGGTTAGCCGGGAACTTTTCTCAAGGTCTTCGACGAACAGAAGGACGATCGACGTCACCGAAACAAGTAATGAGAATGATGACTTGGAGTTATCGATTAACCGATACCCGATTCACGCTATTTTAGGGGAACGGAATGGGACTATGCCTTTTGGCAGAGAGGTCGAGCCTTGCATTCCCTCTCGTTTCCCATTCTCCTTGAACCAAGTGCAGCATGAATCCGCTTCAGACCGGGCGTTCTGCGTAAAGTAGCTCGATCAGGTCTGATGTTAGTCGCCGTTAGTAAACGACCAAACAATTCCGTTCGATCCTAAGTGGGAAACGCCCAGGACACTTCCGTTACGGGGCAGACGCGGAAAGTCCTAGATTGCAAAACCTGCAACATTCCATGGGAGTGCCGGGCGGAGTTTTCTAGACAACCTTTCCGATGGACTGCTAAGACGTGTCCTAGAGGATGATAGTGGACACGTTACAGATCCACCCAGTCTCACAAGGGATATGCGAGTCCTAGAATGCCCAAGGAATTATAGCTACAGCCCCCTAACTCCTTGGCATCCCATAGCCTATGATGGGCCCCTAATATAGAGAGACCTCTCACATCCCATGCCCATCCTAGCAATCCGGAGTGAAAATTCCAACTTTCTTGGCCCAGAGCATATGTAACTATCCTTGGGGGAGGTATAGTGTGTTTGATCATAGGTTTAACTTATATTTAAATATATTTTTAAGAAAAATGATAATTATTTGTCCAATAGTATTTCAATGCAACAATCAAACCCTCTTGTTGTAAGAAGCTGGGAATAAGGACTTAGTGTAAATAATATTGATATTATGCCATGTCACATTGACTTTGGTATAAAAGGAGAGGACATGTAAATTTTCATATCTTTTTGACACATTAATTCAATTACTATCCTTCTCTCCCATCTTGCTCACAACTTCCATGGCTTCTCTCTCTTTCTTGTCTTTCTCTCTCCAAATCTAGTCTTTCTCTCTCCTCATTACTCTCTTTCTCTCCCTTCTTGCAGTCTTTCTCTCTCTTCTGCAACCTTCTCTCTCCTCTTTCTCTCTCTCTAGTTCTCTCTCTAACAAGTGGTATCAGAGCATTGGTCTTTGATCCATTTTTCCTTCTATTTTTCAGTCCTATTTTGGTCCATCAAAATCAATTTCAGACAAGTATTATACAAGACAGTGACTAGTGGAGTGCTGCAGACCATCTACAGTTAGTAAGGGACTATATCTGGGGATATCCAAGGTCAAATATGGCAGAGGATATCCAAGGTAAAATATGGCAGAGGATGGCTAAAGTGGCAGGTTGTCATCAAATTTCATGCAAAATTGGAGGTAATTAGGGTAAAGGAGAGTTAACCGCGCTTAGTTTGGGAACAAACTGTGGTTACTTTGAAAAGAGGGAGTTCTCTTTCCCCTTTCTTGGAGTTTCCTGCAGGTTTCATGGAAGTTCATCAACAAATGTGCTCATATCTCTCAGATCTCTGATCTTCTTAGCCAAGCACCACCTGGAATAGCTTCCTTGATTCAATAGCTATAGGATGACTACTTACTTGCTTCATATTGGCTCAACAATGGAGTCAGGAACATCCCCGAAAATTGAGGTGCAATTTTTGAACTGATTCTAGCCTATTTCTTGCATTTGATGCTTCATCTCCAGCCCTTGGCACTCTCTCTAATCTTTGGCAAGTGAAAACCATCAGTGAAATTAAAGGATTGAACTCTATTCAAGAACCTTCAACCCTCTTGTAAACCCTAGATGAATAGTCCATGGCAACCATGAAAGCTTAAGCCCGAGCTCTCATTTTTCAACAATTTCTTGAAGATTCTTCATCTTTTCAGCCTGTGGGATCATTTCAGTAAGGATTCTTCAACAAATTGCAAGGATTAAGCATGATTGAAGCTCAAGAGCTTCCATGGAGCTAAAATTTAAGGAAAACGGGTTTAATGCTTCAATCTCAAGCATCTGAAGCTTCAAGATTGTTCTTAAGCATTAAATACACAAGTTTTGAAGATTATTTTGGTAACATTGGACCGCCGGAGGCTTTATCAAGCATATGAAGATTGATCAAGTCATCATCAACCATATCAAATGTACTTTTCTTCAATTCTTAATCTCTCTCATTAATCCATTTGCTGAGATTAATCCATTTGATTGAGAGATTAAAGAATTGAATAATATCCATCAAATTTTAGTCAACCCTTGCTTGAATCAATCCATTCATGCAATGCAATGTTTGCTCTATGCATATTAGTTCTAATCAGTGAATTAGAGGCTTCAATCTGAAATTTCCAGCATAACACTTGAATCCAATTGATTGAATCTATTGATTGATGAATTCACTCACTCTAATCCATTGATTGGCTGAATTCTTTTATCCAAGCTGAAATTGTTAAAGGATAAGTACTAGCAATCAGTGAGTCACTGAATTGCTTTGGTAAAACCCTTCCCTTATCCAAACTTTCAAGATTTCATTCAATTGCATCTCATGAAAGGGGCTGAATGAATATTTCAGAAATGCATTTCACGCTGATTGATTAGATTAGTAAGCTACTGCCATGTTGATATACCCACTGAGGAAAAAGATGGATGCTAGGGGAGATAGTGGGACAAAAGAGAGGTGACCCTCTCTCACTATCAAAGATCCCGAAGGGGTGCAACCAACCAACCCGGGGGAAACTTTGCCCACCTCCTGGTGATTCGGAGCCCGTGTAGGGAGTCTGTAATGCCATTTTATCCCTTACACAGGTACAATGAGTGGAGAATTGAAGATCGAAGACTTTCCAAAGGCTCAAGTATCTTCAGATTCAAAACAAGGTAAAACAAGGATTTTACAGGGCACTACAAGGCATTCACAAGTTGCTACAGGTACACCCTTCATTACTGAAGTACAGATGCAAGTACTATAGGGTACCCATAGGTCCTATTCAGCCTTCTACAGGGTTTGGTAACCATTTGGGGTTATTATATTGCCTTATAGGGTCAAAATAGGGCACTTATAGGTTAAAATAGGGTGCAAGCCTGGACAGTTCAGACTCAAAAACCGAGTTGCAGAATTTGTTGTCCTAAATTTGTTATAGCTTGCTATAGATCATCTCGAAGAGGGCATTCTTAGGTTCAATTTGAACTAAAAAAAATTGAAATTAGAGTTCCCTAGCAAAAGTTAAAGCCATTTTTCTAACAGGGGGTACTACAGGACTACACTATTATGGTAGGACATAAGGGTAAAAATAAGGTCCATGAACATTATGCTCAGCAAATCAGGGATTCCATGTTGGATAATGCACCTCAAGCGAGCCCTAAAGAGCCTCAACAACAAGGGGAAGTTAGTATACTCAATAATACTTTGTGTGTCCATGAACAAAGACATAGGGAACATCATGAGGCCATATTATCAAGAATGGAGCAAATGGTTTTGTCTAGTGATCAAACGAAGTCTTCCATTGAGAAGTTAGTGGATTCAATGACTCAAACAAAGGCTTCTATTGATAAGTTGGTGGAATTTAATGCTCAAATTATGGCACAATTCTCCCAATGAATGCAAATGAAAATGGGATCTAAAGAACCTAAGGAGAAAGCTTATTCAAACAGTGAGCCTTTAGTCCCACTTCAGCCATCTAACCAAAATGGTCATGGTCATGGGATTATTGGAAGAAGAGGCATCCCTGAATGGAGCTAACTCTCAAGATTTTGGGCTGAATACTCAAACTCCTAGGGGTCCTCTACCAACAAGAAGATTGCATAGTGGTTCTCAACCACCTATTGGGAGATTTCTGTCTCAATTTGGAGGTTCCATACATGGTACTCATGATCAGCCTATTTTGGGACAGCAACCATTCCATGAAAGAGAGCTAAAGGACAAGATTGTTCTAGCCAAATTTACTGATCAGTCATCTTCACCATCTGATTTAGAGGAATGGACCTCTAAGATGGAATCCTACTTTGACATATTCCCTAAAATTGATGACATGAAGATTCATTCTGCTTCCTTGCATTTGGAGGGATTTTCCCATACTTGGTGGAGGTATATAAAAAAAGAAAATATACTTGTAGATAATTGGGAAGCTTTCAAGGCACTTATGGCTGAAGTATTTGTCTCAACCTCTTGAAAAAGAGAAATTGGCATGGAGATGGTACGGTTTGGAACAAAGAAGCCTAAGTGTAAGAGAGTACACTAACCAATTTCTCAACCTAACCATGTATGTAGAAAGCATCACTGATGACGCTAAGATCCACAAGTATATGTATGGTTTAGAGCCATCTTGATCAGCTGATGTCATGGCACAAAACCCTACTTCCCTCTTTAAGGCTATTGAGCTTGCGGAGCACTCTGGAAAAAAATATAGAAGAGAATCTTCATTTCAGCTTGATTTTGGACAGCCAAGGACTGTTTTTAAACATGGGTAAGTTGGTAACACTTATGGCAGCAATCATGTGCCAAATGGGAGCTTACGAGTACCAACTTATCGACTATTCAATGCTTCTAGACCTCAAAGTAATTTTAGGATAGCAAACAGTCCTAGAGTTGACTTCAAACAAGGGGACAACAAGCCTAAATCCATTTCAGCCAACATGAATCCTAAGTCTATTCCTATGGATCTTTACAAAGAAAGAAAGGAGAAAGGCTTATATTTCAAGTGTGGGGAAAAGTATACACTTGATCATGCCTCAAAGTGTGTATACAAAAATGTCAAACCCATGCTTCAGAATATGTTAGTCTTTGAGGATTTTGAAGATAAGATGGATGAAGCTAATGCAATTGCACTTCATGCTAAAAATGAAGATCTTCAGGAAGAAGTTGGGCAAGAGTATTTCTATGATCCAGCTGACTCTTTTCCTTTTGATCCAAGTGAAAGTGTTTCTTTTGATCCAGGTGGGACTTGTCATGAGCCACTTATTGCCACTAATTGTTTTATTTCCATGGATGCTTGGATAGGATCTAAGAGCCCTAATACTTGTGCACAGATCGAACGCTGTATGCGCGCGTAGTGAGCGCTGGAAGGTCCCCAAGAACAAAATAACTCTACTTTTGCACAAAAAAACAAGGAAGAAAGCTTGCACGACATGAAGCAAGAGACTAATTGGGTACAATTTTCCCCAATGTGTGTGAGCACTCCACAAAGCATGTATTTGATATATTATTGATCTCCAAGCTCAAAAAATAGCCCAATTTACAATTAGCACGCTTTAGCTTTTTTGTTTGCTTTTGTCCTACTAAAGAATTAAAGCTATTGGGCGCCCAAGGACTCAGGCGCTACCCAAATACAATGTCCAATACAAATATTTAAATCGTGCACCCATGCACATACAAAAATAATAAATAAATGTCAAGCTCTTCAATAAATAAGCACGTCAAAATATTGGTGCTGATGCCAGGAGGCATATTTCACGGTGGATTCCATGCCACAGTAGATTTCGTGAGGTTTTACGGTGGATTCCATAAACTTTGATGACCAAGGCTCATATACAAAGTGAATTCTTTGTGCGAGAAGTTGATGGGGGGACACCTATCCTTTTCGGGCGTTTCATTAATTTAGTGTGTACATGGGTGATTCCATAGCGGGTGATTCCTCAAAATTCATATTAAATTAATAAACGTTTATGAGTTTAGAGTGCGCATTCGTAATAAATTAAGGTTAGGATTGATTTCTAACCAGTTGATTTATTTATGTAGCTGAAGACTGCTAGGTATTCACTTTTGTCGGTTTAATTGTTTTATTTTACTAACGATTGTGAATGCTTCAGTTGATGTGTAGAGATAGCAGCAGTGGCGGAGGAAAGTATTGGAGGATAGCGAGTATTTGATTTATCATTTATATTTTGATGGGCGCATACCTTAGGCATGGCGCCTATATTTTGTCGCGCCTATTTATTGAGGCGTTGGATATTTATTTATTATTTTGTATACGTATAGGCGCACGATTATGTTATTGTACTTGGACATTGTATTGGGTATGCCTGACTCTTTGGGCACCGCCCATTAGCTTTATTTCTATTTTGTGCTAAAGCAAACTCAAAAGCTAAAAGCTTGCTATTTTGTAATTTGGGCTATTATTTGAGCTTGAAGATGATTAATACATAAAATACATGCTTTGTGGAGTGCTCACACAATGCATGGGGGGAGATTGTACCCAATTGGTCTCTTGTTCATGTCGTGCATGCTTTTTACCTTGAGTTTTGTGCAAAAAGTAGAGTTCTTTTGTTCTTGGGGACCTTTCAGCATTCACTACACAAGCGTACAGCATCCCATCTGTGTACCAGTGGTATCAGAGCGAAGCTGAGATCAAGAGCTTCCAATCGCTATCCATCTTGTGTGAAGGCGGAGCTCCTGGAACGATCGAGCTCTACGGTCAATCTCATCGCGAACGGTCAATACGGGTGGATTCCTGGCGATCAAGAACCTCTGTTTCCATCCTCAGATCGCGAAGGACTTGCCTGCAATAGCGGAGGACCACTCCTACATCCTCTCTTACAAGTCGTGGAGTTACAGAGATAAGTCTCAAAAATTTCATAATCTTCAAAGCTTAATACAAAGTTAATAAAGCTTAAATAAGCTTTAAAGCTTCACGATTTTTAATCGGCGTATCAGAGTATGTCCGCGAAATTTTCGCCGGCTGAAAAAACGCCCCCCTCTCCCCCACAATTTGACGATTTAATTCACTAAGCTTAAAGCTTAGTCTCCTAAGCTTCCAATCACACAAAATCTCCCAAGTTCTACAAGTCTACAAAGTCTAAATCCTGCAAGTCTGCTAAATCACTCAAGTTCTACAAGTTCTGGTACTCTGCAAGTCACATAAGTCTGCAACTCTGCAAGTCAGACAAGTCACCTGAAGTCAAAACTGACTTCTATTCAAAACTCATAGAAGGGATGTTCCTGCGCAGAAACTCCAAACTGCAAAGTTGTTCATTGGAAGGTACTGTTCGCATAGGCAGGTTTGCTGAACCAGTTTCAGCACACGTAGAAGGTCTAAATACAGATTTTTCAAAGCTTACAAATCTCGCAATAGTCAAAGACGAAGATTGTGAAAGCCACACATAAAAATATATAAGCCTTGTACACCCGATCTTGAGCTACGCTCATCCCGCTAATTGGATTTTGAGAGTGTGAGGTTTTTTTTTGAAGTTTTGCAGGATGACAGAACCACATATGGATGATTTAATGGCTGAAGGCGAACTTCCTGAACCTACGATGGAGCAAAAGCTGGATTTAATTATGATGCAGTTGGATGAAGAACGACGAGCTAGGCAAGCATTGCAAGTTCAATTGGCTAATTTACAAAGATCGTCTACCGACAAAGAGGAACCACAATCTGAAGACCTTATTCGACGTACCATTGACGCGACTCTCGAAGCTCAATCCATCCGCAAAGAAACAAAGACAAGTAAAAGAAATTTCAAATTCCGTACTTTCAATGGCATCCGAGATGGAAAAACTATTCTTGCATTCATCAGTCAGTTCGATGATTACTTTCATGAGGAAACATATGCAGAAAAAGATAAAATCAAGTGTGTCACTAATCATTTAGTGGATAGAGCATCTCTTTGGTGGACCGTGGCTCGTAAGAGTATACATTGTCCCACTACCTGGGAGAATTTCAAGAAGAAGTTTATACAGAATTTCCTTCCTCCACAATTTCATGAGAAAACCATAAAGCAATGGGACCTTCTTCAGCAACAACGAGATCGTGAGTCTATTCCTCAGTACACTGAACACTTTTGGAATGCATTACTCCAGTTACGCATGCTTGAAGACGTACCTGAAGCGACTCACAAGCGCAAGTATATGCCTGGATTACTTGGGCATTACTACACTGAAGTCAATATGTTCAAGCGTGCAACTCTTGAAGACGCAATTTCATTAGCTCATGACACTGAGGACAAGCTTCGAGGAAGAGACAAGCGTCCACAGCAATTCCAAGCCAATGGTAACTATGGATCTAAGCAATTCAACTCAAATTTTAGAAGATTTAATCAAAGTCGTTTTCCTTCATTATCTTTCCGTAAAACTTGGGCAAAACCACCTTCTTTACCATCCAATACCAATCACAACCCTAAGCCAATTCCACAACCAAATCCTAATATTCCTAGACTTTCGGCCATTGCAAACAATGTAACCAAAGCCAAACCTATAGTGTGTTATAAATGCCACCAACCTGGACGTCTAGCAGCCAATTGCCATTCAAAGAAGCCACCTGTCCATATCAACTACCTTGGAGCAATGGAAGATGACGAACATGAAGAAATGCCTGATTTCACGGAAGATGAAGACGACATTACCACTCCTTCGAATACTTTACCAGGTATGCCAACTCCGCATTCTTTATTGACAATGAAATGTTTAGTGCATGGAAAAGAAAAGATTATTTTGCATGATGATGGTAGTACTCATGATTTTATTTCTGCAAAGCTAGTGAAAGAATTGAAATTACAAACTATTCCTACGCATTATCGCATTAAAGCAGCATTCTTAGGCACAAGGTATAATGGAACACAAGAAGTGCATGACTTAGAAATTCAAATTGGTCAATACACTGAAAGAAGTAACAAACTATGGGTTTGGCTTTGGATACATTACTGGTAATAGCATGAAGTTTAGGAATGTTGGGATTTGACTGGAGAGATGGCTCAGGGTTTGAATTTGTGTTTGATGGCAAAGCAAGTGGTCCTGTCCAAGATTTACGGAATGAAGATGAAAGGGAACGACTTTGATTGAATCTTCAAAAATTTGAATTGAATTGTTTTGAACCACAGTTACCATTAGTTTGAATTTGTTGTGGTCGCTTCTCTCGTCCTCGAATTTGAATTGAATTGTTTTGAACCAAAGTTACCATTAGTTTGAAATTGTTGTGGTCGCTTCTCTCATCCTTGAATTTGAATTGAATTGTTTTGAACCAAAGTTACCATTAGTTTGAAATTGTTGTGGTCGCTTCTCTCGTCCTCGAATTTGAATTGAATTGTTTTGAACCAAAGTTACCATTAGTTTGAAATTGTTGTGGTCGCTTCTCTTGTCCTCAAATTTCATCTTCAGTGTCATGGGCCAAGGAAATTGCATCTTCGAGAGTTGTTGGCTTGAACATGTTGACCTCCGCATAAAAATGTCCAAGTAAGCCAGACATAAACTTGTGTTTATGGGTTGCCTCACGTACATCTTCAAGCATTCGTAGTTGCAATAAAGCATTCCAAAAATGCTCGGTATATTGTGAAATAGGCTCACGATCCCTTTGTTGTAGAAAATCCCATTGTTTGATTACTTTGTCGTGGAATTGGGGTGGAAGAAAATTCTGCAAAAATTTCTTTTGGAAAGTCTTCCAAGTAGTGGGACAATCAACGCGTTTGCAGACAACAGTCCACCATAGGGATGCTCGGTCAACTAGATGGTTAGTGACACACTTAATTTTGTCTTTCTCAGCATATTGTTCTTCATGGAAATAGTCATCAAATTGACTAATAAAAGCAAGTAAAGTCTTTCCATCACGTGACCCATTGAAAGTATGAAATTTGAAGTTTCTCTTACTTATCTTTGTTTCTTTCCGAATAGATTGCGCTTCAAGTGTTGCATCGATCGTACGTTGTAAAAGATCTTCAGGTTGCGGTCCATCTTGGTCGGCGGTAGATCCTTGCAGATTGGCCGATTGAGCTTGCAAGGTTTGACGTGCTCTTTGTTCCTCTTGAAGCTGCATCATAATCAAATCCAGCTTTTGCTCCATCGTTGGTTCGGGTAGGTCACCTTTAGCCATAAAATATTCCATGGTTTGATCAGACATCCTGCAAAATTCCAAAAGAATTCACACAATCGAAATCTTGTTAGCGGGATGAGCGTAGCTCAAAGTCGGGTTTACAAGGCTTATTTCTCTCTCTTTTTTAAAAAAATAGCTTTTTGTAGTATCTCTCCTTTGCGGATGTGGAATTTGATATCACCGTCGTCTTCCAAGAAGATAATCTTGCGTATAGACTGCGTGTTGTAAACAGTTTGCTGGAATTGAATTTTGTCACAACGTAGGTTGAACAGTGGCTTGCTGAGAGGGTAAGAACCAGTTCAGAGTTAACTAGTGTGAACGCAGGCAATTTGGAAGCTTCAAACCAGTTTAGGAATCCAAGTAGTGTGAACACCCATGATAGAAGGAATGATTAGTGACTTTTATGACTAAGCTTTTGAAGCTTAGTAACGACCATAAATCGTTTTTCTTCAACGGCGTGAAAAAAGGGGCCGTTTACTGATGCCATCTTCTCCCATGATGTCCTCTTGCCACGATTCGATGAATTGTTTAAGCTTAAGCAAATCTTAAGCTTTTCTTTAAGCTTTAAGATAATACCAATGAAGTTTCTTACTGTTCTTCTCTGAGAGAAAAAACGTGTTGATGAAGAAGCTTCCCGCATGGTCCTTCACTTGCAGAGACCGGTCCTTCGCGATTTGAGTGTATAGCAGGGGGTTCTTAACTGCTAGGAACATGCTCGTATTGACGGATTTTCACAAGATTGACTGTAGAGCTCGATCATTCCAGGAGCTCCACCTTTGCACGAGATGGTAAGCGATTGAAAGCTCTCGATATCAACTTGTCTCTGATACCAGTGGTGCAAAGATTGGATGTTGTATGCGCAGGAAGGTCCCTAAGAACAAAATAACTCTACTTTTGCACAAAAAAACAAGGAAGAAAGCTTGCACGACATGAAGCAAGAAACTAATTGGGTACAATTTCCCCCCATGCCTTGTGTGAGCGCTCCACAAAGCAAGTATTTGATATATTATTGATCTCTAAGCTCAAAAAATAGCTCAATTTACAATTAGCATGCTTTAGCTTTTGTGTTTGCTTTTGTCCCACTAAAGAATTAAAGCTATTGAGCACCCAAGAAGTTGGGCAGTACCAAAATACAATGTCCAATACAAATATTTAAATCGTGTACCCATGCGCATACAAAAATAATAAATAAATATCAAGTGCTTCAATAAATAAGCGCGTCAAAATATTGGTGCCATGGCTAAGATACGCATCCATAAAAAATGATAATGATTTGAATACACGCTATCCTCCAGTGCTTCCCAACACCACCGCTGCCTGCTCTACATATCAACTAAATCATTCACAACTGTTAAAAAATAATAAAAGTAAACCAACAAAAGTGAATACCTAGTAGTCTTCAGCTACAAAATAAATAAATTGGTTAGAACTCAATCCTAACCTCAATTTATTACGAGTGCGCACTCTAAACTCATAAACGTCTAGTAATTTAAATGTGTATTTTGCGGAATCACCCGCTATGGAATCACCCACTTGCACATTAAATTAACAAGATGCCCGAAAAGGACAGGTGTCCCTGTCGACTTTTTGCACAAGGAATCCACCTTGTGTATGAGCTCCGGCAATAAAATTTTATGGAATTCACCGTGGAATATGTCTCCTGGCATCAAATACACTTCGTGTGAAGGGAAACATTTGTGGAAAGCCAGTGTTCATTTTGATAGAGAGTGGCAGTACTCATAGTTTTGTGGACAAGCTGAATTTTGATAGACAGTGGCAGTACTCATAGTTTTGTGAATAAGTCCATCATGGACAAGCTGAATTGTATTCCCACAGATTTACAATACCCCATTAGAGTTCAAGTGGCCAATGGTGAAGAGGAAATCAACACACAGATATGCCCACAGGTTTTATGGCCCTTACCGGATCCTTAAGTGAATTGAAGACTTAGCGTACAGATTAGAGCTTTCCTCTTCCACAAAGATTCACAATGTCTTCCATGTAAGTGAGCTCAAACCTTTTTATGATGATCCAGTGGATATAGTTGATGAGCTGCCACCTATTGATGAAGAAGGCCTTATTCAGTACATCCCAGAGGCTGTTATAGGTCAGCATGAGAAGAAGCTTCGATCTCGTTCTATCGTGGAATATTTAATCAAATGGGGAGGTTTACCACCTAAGAAAGCTTCTTGGAGGCCTAATTCTATATTGGATGAGTTTCCTTTCTTAAGGGTTACATTGGTGAAGCCTATTGATTATGGAGCTAGTGATGATGGAGACATGATCAAGAAATCATGCTGTTTTAGAATTTTTTTTTATCGTGCCTAATTTTCAAAATTAAGCTATCAACATGGGCTTAAAGTACTCTTCAAGAGCTCTGTTTTGATATATGGCACACCTCATTTGGACACTTCTACTAGAAGTTACAGCAGATTTGGTTCAGTAGGGTCTGTTTACACAGCAAGTTGTCTACTTCATTTTGAGATTATCTGTTGAAGATTTTATGGTTCCATATACTTTTGAAATATTCCAGATCATGTACATAGCTGAGGCCTACTCTTCTTCTTCAATTTTAGTCCATATGATTGATCATACTTCATTTATTTTTACATTTGTAAAGCTGTAAAAACAGAGTAGTACTCTGTTCTATCCATCCTTTTCTAGTCTTTCAGGTTTGTTTTTGAGAACAAAAACTTTTGGGAAGGGATGGATTGTAAGAAGCTGGGAATAAGGACTTAGTGTAAATAATATTGATAGTATGCCACGTCACACTGACTTTGGTATAAAAGGAGAGGACATGTAATTTTTCATATCTTTTTGACACATTAATTCAATTACTATCCTTCTCTCCCATCTTGCTTACAACTTCCATGGCTTCTCTCTCTTTCCTATCTTTCTCTCTCCAAATCTAGTTTTTCTCTCTCCTCGTCACTCTCTTTCTCTCCCTTCATGCAGTATTTCTCTCTCTTCTACAGTCTTCTCTCTCCTCTTTCTCTCTCTCTAGTTCTATCTCTGACACTTGCGCTGTCGTGCTGCTGCGCATCCGAGCCGTAAATACCTCCATTTTTGTTGTGCATCCGTGTTATCTTTTCGTGTGTGTTTCATTGTGTTTGATTGCTGCATTATCTTTCCGTCCTTTTTAGTACCCGCATCCAATGTACATACTCCACTTGTGTGTTTGTGTTTGTGTGTGTTTCTGTTTGTGTGCATGTTGTGTGTGTGTCAGAAAAATATGAAAAACTGATGCTAAAGAATATTATTATGCCATCAATTTCAATGATGAATTCTAAGAAAACTGCAGGAAACCGTGATATCAAAGGAAGCTTTGAAGAAGCCGACATTTAAGATATGAAGATAAAGGTTGCACGTGAACAAGGCCAACGTAACATGCGGGATAAAGCATTCTTAAAGAAGAACAAGGCCAACGTAACATGTGGGATAAAGTACTAGATCGCAGAAGAAGATCAATCTAAAATGACCTTCACAATAGAATATTCTTACATATTGATGATGTGTAATGCTCATGCTACCTTCCAATGAGTGATAATGGCAACATTCCAAAACCATCTATATGATTTCATTGAGGTGTACCTCGATGACTTCTCTGTCTATAGCCTAATCCGTGAGCATTGTGGACACTTGGAGCAGTGCTTTGATAGATGTTGCAAGTATGGGATCTCTCTCAACCCCGAAAATGTTTCTTCAGAGTCTCATCATGAGTTCTTTTGGGCCACATTGTCTCTGCAAACAAGGGATAGCAACTGATCCTTCCAAGATCGAGAAGATTACAACTCTAATAGCACCAAACAATCTCAAATAGTTGAGGGGATTCCTTGGCAATGAGGGCTATTGCAGGCAGTTCATTACACACTTTGCAAGAAAGGCAACCCCCTTACATAAGCTCCTAAGAAAAGATGCATAGTTTATGTGGACCACTAATTGTGATGAAGCATTCACAATACTTTGAAGTAGTGTCTAATTAAAGCAGCCATCCTGCAGCCTTCTGATTGGATGACAAAGTTCCATGTGCACACTGATGCATCACTCAAAATCCTAGGCAAAGTATTATGCCAAAAAGGCTCCTTGAAGTTGGACCAACCTATCTATTATGCAAGCCAAAAAGTAACCGATAGATAAGGGAACTATATAATGATAGAGCTTGAGTGCCTAGCAATGGTGTTTGCCTTAGAGAAGTTTTGACACTACCTACTATTGACTCACTTGAAATTCTATGTGGACCATGAGGCCTTGTCCTTCTTGATGAACAAAGAAAATGTGAAGGGAAAGATGATGAGGTTGCTCCTTCTATTCTAAGAGTCTGACTTTGAAGTGGTTACCAAACTCGATCACTTTCATGTCCTGGGGCTGATCATCTATCGTGGATCCCCTTCAGAGCAATGAAGAGGAGCACGATGACCCTGACCTCCCTGATGCTTCCATTTTTCTAGTTGAAATTGTAACCCCATGGTACATAGACATAGCCAACCTCTTGGCTACTCAATAGTATCCTCCTGGTATCTCCAACCATGAGAAGAAGAAGCTTCTATTGGAATCAGCCTCCTACACCTTGTTAGGTGGTGCTTTGTACAAGAAAGGCAAGGATGAAGTACTGCAAAGATGTACTGTATGAGACAAGATTGGAATCGTTTTGAAAGCATGCCATGATGAGCCTTGTGGAGGACGTTGCAAGAGGAATGACAGCCAAAAAGGCCTTGCTTTCAAGATACTGGTGGCCGACCCTCGACAAGTATGCCCATGACTACTACAAACGTTGTGATGCTTATCAATAGATGGGAAAGCCTGCCAAATCATGCACCCTGCCACAAAAACCTAGCCTTCCCCTAAAGCCATCTGAGAAGTGGAGAATGGATCTCATTGACCCCACTGATTCAGTAACCAGAAGAAAGTAGAACATATACATTTTGGTCTGTGTATGAACTATGTGACAAAGTGGTGTGAAGCCAAAGTTCTGAAGTGGGATGATGGCAACAACATGGCCCTATTCTTACACAAGAATATCATCACATGTTCTGGCAGTCCCCTAGAGCTAGTCAATGTGACAAAGGTACTCATTTCCTCAACAAAATTATGGACAAATTAATAGAGTTGTACAAGATCTGCCAATCGCAAGTCCACATCTTACTACCCTAGAGCTAATAGCCACAAATCAAAGTTATCGATTGTATCCTCTACTTGATCCTAACAAGGACGATTGCTATAGATCACCGTGATTGGAATGATTGACTTATAGAGGCTCTCTGGGCATACAGAACCTCTTATAAGGTTGCTATATGACAGACCCCTTTCCAACTAGTGTATGGTACAAAGGCTATTTTTCCTATTAGACTGGAGTTGTCCTCTTTGTGAGTGGCTATGAAAGAGCATTTGGGAAATGACGAGTCCCTACAGTGTTGTCTCTTGCACTTGGAATGTCTCGATGAGGCTCAGAGAATGGCCCTATAGTGCATGAAAGCCACATAAGCTGAAACAAAGGCCTATCATGCTAGCTCCATCAAGCAAAAGGAGTTTAAGCAAGACAATTTAGTCCTTGCTTATGATTCCCATTTTGGCAAGTTTCAGGCAAGCTTCAACATTGATGGTGGATGGGCCCTTATAAGGTACTTGATGTCAATCCTAACAGTTGATGCTTCTGATGATCCCCTCCTAATTAATGGCTATCTTCTAAATATGTTTTACCCTTTCCAAGGATCCTGACAATCACCGCCAGTGGCCCCTTCATTCCTTGTGCATCGATCGATAAGGCTTTTCCTATTGCTCTTGATAGCCCTCCTACTTATCCTGATGAGGTGGCCTCATTCTTCTCACTCCTTACAAGCACCTCCCACCCCTACGTTGCTTCTTTTCCATTTGATCCAGCAAGGCAGAGGTGGCAAGGATGGTTCTAATACATGTTATTCGTGCCATTCTCCTTTATATATATATATATATATATATATATATATGTACATCGATCATGAGAGAAAAGGAATTCAATCCATGTCATGCCCATCTATTCTTTGAGAAAAGGTGGAAACACCCTCTGGAGTAGGAAAAAAGAAAAAACAAAAGAGAGAAAACAAGAAAAAATTTCAATCGAAACTATTATGGGAGAAAAGGAAGAAATTCCATGTCATAATAGACCTCATTCCAAGAACAAGTTGCACACAACCTTGGACAGGAAGCTAGCTATGAAAAAGGTGGCAACACCCCATAGTCTAGGATAGCTAAATCATTCATCGATCTTCCAAGATGATGCGGTTCCAAAGCCACCTCCCTTGGTGCATTGTATATTGCAACTCAATCAGTGCATATGTCAACTTCTACATTAGATGATATTTCCAATATGCAATCCAAGTTCTAGACTTGTTGGCTATCTCCCTAGGTACGCCTCTTCAACAACCGAATACAAGTTGACATCATTAACCAGATGGAGCTGATCTTCATTGAATACCTCTTAAGTGATTTGAGCTTTCATCCTAATCGGATGGGGATCTAAGTATGGGTTTCCTTCTGTATTTAGTAAACGAGAGTGAGATAGAGGGTGGGGTGAGTAACCAGTTGCCCTTTATATTCAATTGAGAGGTGAGATGTGTGAATGGAGCATTGCATGCATGGGCTAGGCCTCTCAACCCAAAAATCATAAATTGTTCTCATGCATGGCACTATAAGGAACCCTGCCCTTCCCCCTTGCACTGTATGCCAGCACAGGGTGCGAGATACAATCTTGCACCATCAATTGCGCACAAGGCATACAACCTTTGCACATGTGATAGTGAGAGTTACATCAATGGATGTGAGAAATGGTTGTCCTCTTATAACTATCAATAGAGCATGAGACAAAGGGGGACGGAGCGTGATTGAGTTCCCTTTCATTAATTAAGAGGTGAGGATTGAGGGACATTACAATAATTGGACTTAGGTATGTTCTCATTTCCCTATGCACATACGCGACATGCCTTCTCCATCATCCCTCCACACCTCACTTTGTTTGGTGCACTGTTGCGCACGATAAGGCTCCCTAGCCTTCCTTCTTGCACCTATGCAAGATTGCTTGGGACGCACCGATGCGCCATCAACTGTGCACATTGGTATAATCCTTTTGAACCATCCCACTTCTTGATTTCTAAACTGGGTGTGAGTTATGGGTTTCAATTATTATCCACCGAGTGACAGATTCATTGGCCCAGGGAGTTCAGCCATAAATATATGTATATATCATGTGGATTCAACATAAGGGATTTTTAAAATACAATTTTAATATATTTTACATATAAAAGGATTCTATATAAGGGGTTACTTACAAATTGAATAGAAAAGGGTTATGTTTTATCAAGGAAAAATTCACAAAAAATGATATTTATAAATAGGCCTTGAACGCATGTAATATACATGCTATACATATAGTGAATTACCCAGGTTCATAAGGTGAGTGATCGATCTATCATTCCAACCAATGTGAATGTTGAGATTGAGTGTGATATTCTTCATCATTAACACTTAAATCAGCTCTTTATCGACAATGCTACCTCCCTGGGTGCTACTATATGGTCCCTGCCATGCTGGATGAGTGTGATGTGGCAAGCTGTGGTATCTTCTACAACTCTTCACATGTCAGTGATGATTCAGCTTGACCATCTCCAAATCAAGCCAAGTTTTTCTAACCCTACCCCTTTTTTGTTTACACAAGTTCGTCATGTTTTAAGTGTGGGGAAGTACGGGTATTGGTCGTGGTCAAGTGTTAGGCCCCTCTCGATTAGTCAATCCGATCTATCAAGGTCTTACATGTGGGGATGTGTCCCTGTGCGTCTGTTGTTCTGCATATCCATATGAAAACGCCCCTATCTTATCATTCCTGAATACCATGTTCTGGTCTTTCTTGATGGGGTGCCTTTCTCACCAACCATTTTATTTTCACCCCATCCCTGAGGCCATTCCTTGTCTGTATGTCTTTCTCTTTTGCTTTGTCATTTACCCATGCAAGCACATCCCATGTTTACCAAAATTAAAATATGATCTTACAACCCTATTTATCCCTTTGAATTGGCCATTTTTTACTTTTATAGCCCTTAGTTCCGAGCCACGGTTCATGAGCTCTTAATTTTTGAAGAATTTTCTGCATAATTAGACGTGTTTCCATACAAATATGCATTTTTCTCTTCGGAACAATGATTTGATGTGATAGCCCTGTCATACACCTTCTCTTTTATAAATTTCCTTTTTACTACTTGTCATTTTGATGCACGCTTTTTTGGTTATTATAATTTTCATCTTTTCGGATATTCTTGTGTGTAATTTTTGCTATTTTTCCATGTGAACCTACCCTATTCTCCTCGGAATTCAACTCTCATTAGATAGACTTGTCCAACTTTCTCCCTTGCACAGTTTTTCTTTCTTCTCCATCATGTTTCGGCCCATCGATTTTGTGTTATTAAATTTTTAATGTGTCTTTGTGCTTGTTTTTATCGTTTTTTCCATGTGAATGTGTCTTTCTTGCACTGCAATTGCATTCTAACCCAACAATATCACCCACCATCCCTCGCACATTTTTGTCTTTTATCGCCCTTTGTTCCAACTTACAAATTATTTGGAATTAATTTTTGTTGGGATTTTTGAGTGTGTCTTTACCATTTATTCCATATGAACGGGTCCTATTCTTAACAAAACTGTGTTTTGGTATAATAGGCCTGCCCATCTCCTCATTATAGACAATTTTTCTTTTTTTGGCATTTCGTTCTGAGTGTTGAATTTTGAGTAAATAGTTATTGTGTGAATTTTTGTACTTGATTTTTCATATTTTTCCATGTGAACTCCTTTTTTTGTTGCCAAACACACTAGATGCATTGTCCATGTCATTCCCCTTGTTGCTCAACTGAGTTTTACTTTTTATAGCATCTTGATCTAATGCCCGCCGGATCTCTTTGAATTATTTTTTTCGCTTAATTTTGCATTTTCTTCCTTGTCTGTTGCATCAACGATTGGTTTTTTGCAACGCTACGCATGCCCGACCTTCAGGGTGTCGCATTTAGGCATCGCGTTTGGTCATTCTTTCCAGTGCAATTTGTTTAATCCCCTGGCCGCGTTTGTACGACGCATGATGGAGGGCATGCTTTTTATTTTAAAACACAAAAACTAAAATTTAAAAACACAACAAACAAATACACATTAATAAAAATAATTTAAAAAGTAAAAAAAAAAACAAACAATCCGTTCCCCCCTCAACCATCCTGCCAAGTTCCAACACCCCTTCCTTCTATCTCTCTCTCTCTCTCTCTCTCTCTCTCTCTCTGTCTCTCTCTCTTTTCTATGTTCTTTCTTTCTTCTTCCCCTCCTTTTTCCCTATCCTCTCCTCCTTCCTTTCTTTTCTTTATGTGTGCCCCCCTTCCCCCCCCCCTCTTCTCCCTCTCCTCCATTTTCCCTCCTCACTCCACCTTCTGCTTCTCCTGCATCTTCTTTTCCTCCCTCCATCTCTTTCCCTCCTCCTCTCTTCCTCCTCCCACCATCCTCCTCTTCTCCTCCATCCACCCTCCTCTCTCCCTCCTCCCTTCGTGTCCCTATCTCTCCACTGTTCGCTAGCACCACCAGCACTAAAGAACTTGTAGCGCCACCTGCCAAAGAAGCCGTAGCGCCATCGTGACTCAGTGCCAGCCTCCCAGCTTGTTGTATGTCGACCACGCCCAAAGGTCCCCACCCCCCCATACATGTCCACCTGCTACCCCCAAAGTCTCTAATGCTCCCCCTACCTTTTCCACCCTCCCTATAAACCTTTCCACCCCCCCATAACATTTCCACCACCAACCCCCCTTTTTCACCCTCGCTATAACCTTTTCGTTTGCCCCCTCCTACCCTAATTTCTACCCTCCTATCCTTAATTTCATGCTTGCTAAACCCTTTAACCCCCCCACCACTAACTTTACCCCCCCAAAAAAAATTTACCTTATCATTACCCTTCTTATTACCCCCTTCCCCCAATAGAAAGAACAAACCCCTACCCCTTCCCCCCCCCCCCCCCCCAAAAACCCATTACATTCCACCCCCCCCCCCCCCCACCACACTCAATTCCCCCTACCCCTCTACCCATTTCTTTTCACCCTCCCCCTGTTTCTTTCTTTTTTCCTCCATCGTGTGTCCATGCCCTCTTACTCTCCATGCCCAACTTGCATATTGCCTATCAAGGTTTTGTTTTTTGCAGGCAAGATTTCATGTTTGTGTGAACACATTCGTGATAGCTGTCGTTTACGCACGAGGACACGCATGTGGTTTTTTTCCTGTGGTGGTGAGTTGGTCGCTATTCACATGCAACAAAACATAGTTCCTGGCTGGGTACCCTATTCGCGACATTTTTAACATTTTTAACAAAACCATGAACACATTAAAATTTTTTCAAAAACCATTAAAAATTCAAATAAAATGGAAACAATTGAAAAAAATAACCAAAATATTTATAAATTTGATAATTTATTATTAATTAAAAATTATCGATAAAAATGGAAAAATATAAAATATATTCAAAGACTTCAATATGTTATAAAAATTCAATAAAATATCAAAAAAATAAAATGCAAAAAAATTCAGAAAATTCAAAACAACCTTCCATCATGATTATGACTAGCCAAAAAAACATAAAAATTAGAAAAAATATTAAAAATTATCTATTTGAAAAGAAACAACTTAAACCACGAGAAAATGCTTGGAAAATTTAAGAAGCTTTACAAAAATGATTGTTTAAATATATAAAAATTCATATAAAATTCTTTTTCACATTCCCAATATTTGTGTTGCCATTTGATTATTCACATTAATTTATTTATTCAAAAATAATAATAACCAAAATTTTAAAAAAAAATTATAAAAAAACAACAAACCCAAATAAAACGCATAACCATAAATACATGAACAACAAAACCCCAATACATAATTACCTAAGTGGAAAATCTTTCCTTGTGCTTGTTCTTTAAATTTTGGTATTAGTATTAGGTTTTCTGTACCTTACTATAGAGGAATGCCACCTAGTTGACATAGCGTTTCTGTAGTACTAGGATTTTTATATTCTACTGCTTGTTTAGAAGTGGGATCTGATGCATCAGACCTTGTGGGTGTCTACACACCGCCATGTTATTTTCTTTTGCCCTCCTTCACATGCATTGTAACACACATATAATTGTAATTAAAAATCAACTGACAATTGCACCCACCAAACAAATAGAATGCATCTTATAAATTTTTAATTTTAAAAAAACTTGTTGTTAATTTATAAAAGGTACCCCACCATTGCATGAGCACTATAGAACCATAACCCACTTAATTTTGTAATTTAAAATCCATTCACAGTAGTGCATACATACACACGCTATACACACATTTAATTTGTAACTAACAATGAACCTATTGAAGTCACACATGCACATGCACTTTGTGCCATAGATTATCTAATTTTTAAAAATGAATTGCATTTGTAGACACCCCTAGTCCAGTCCAATCAAGTCAGTTGTGTAAGTAGGGGTTGGGATGTGAATACAACTTACCATGCATTAATGGAAATTTTAATAATGAACTGTGATTAATTGGTCATCTAAAAAAAATGAGTCGTGTAGTTTTCACCCATCCACTTCACCCCACCATAGATATATGCTATACGCCTACGTGGATTGGGATTTCTTGGTCAGAGACATCGATCTTGTCTGTCTATATTTATTTTAATGGTCTGGGTCTATGGTTTAGTCCTAATTTCTATATTCTATTTGGGATACGGTATACATCGCATTTTATTTTCTTTTGAGTGTTTAATTACGGGCTTTTTGGGTGTGTATATGTATGCATAGCATGAAGCTTTCAGTCACATATGTGCATAGGTCATGTCGAATTTTTTGTAGGATATGGAATGCTTGGGGAGATTCAGTCTACTCCTATTAGTTTGTTGTAGTTATTGTTTTGTTTCCTTGTTATCTTAGTGGTGGTGTGTGTGGGTTTTTTGGGAATACTTCTTTTTTTGGTTTTTTATATGTGTGTGGGCAATCCAATGTGGTCTAAATGGAAACTTCTTCCAAACCCCCGTTTCTGATTCAACATGTACCATTACCGCTCTATGATTATTCTCTTCTTTTGGATGTTGATTGTATTTGCAAGGTTCACTATAAGGATATAGGAGAATAGCGACGTGGGGAGTTGTGATGCATATTAGCGCGTCGCTATTTGCATCACAAATAGAGATGCCACTAATATGTGACATAACTTAGACAAAAAAAAAGTGACCGAAATGTGAGCGTGGAATTTTGCAAAAGAGAGTGAAATAGATCGTGTGTTTGGAAGGGAGAGGGAGAGGCCGGAGAGAAAGAGAGAAATAGAGAGAAAGAGAGCTTCTCGCCATCGCCACCGCCGCCATTCTATGAAGAAGAGGAGGAAGTGCATGAAGGGGAAAGAGGAGCCTTCGCAAAGAGGAGACGAACAATCCAACTTCGGGCCTTACTCCCTCTTGGTTTGCTTTTGTTCTTTCTCATTTTCTTTTGTTGAGAATGAGGTGCATTGAGGGAAAAAGAGAGAAACTGAGAGAGGGAGAAGAAGAAAGGAGAAGGAAGAAAATATGAGAGAGAGAGAGAGAGAGAGAGAGAGAGAGAGAGAGAGAGAGAGAGAGAGAATCAACGTGAAACATAATAAAGAAAGAGAGTAAGAGAGAGAGAGGAGAATGAATGAGAAAACATGAGGGAGTAGAGAAAAACAAAGAGAGGATTTGTTATTGTTCTTTATTCTTTTTTTTGTTTGTTTTTTTAAAGAATGATGTGAATCGAGGGAGAAAGAGGGGACATGAGATAGAAAATAAGAGAGGGAGAATAAAGAAAAAGGAAGAGAGAACGAGAGAGAGAATAATGAAAGATAACAAAGAAAGAGAGAAGGAGAGAGAGAGAGAGGGAGGGAGAGAGGAGAATGAGTGAGAAAACACTAGGGAGTGGAGAGAAACAATGAGAGGGTTTTTCTTGAGAATGAGGTGCATTAAGGGAGAACGATAGGAAATCAGAGAGGAAGAAGAAGAAAAAGGAAGAGAGCACGAGAGAGAGAGAGAGAGAGAGAGAGAGAGAGAGAGAGAGAGAGAGAGAGAGAGAGAATAAACATGAAAGATAACAAATAAATGGGGAGAGAGAGAGAGAGAGAGAGAGAGAGAGAGAGAGAAAGAGAAAGAGAGGAGAATGAGTGAGAAAACATAAGGGGGTGGAGAGAAACAAAGAGAGGGGCAACAAAGAAAGAGAGAGAGAGAAAGAAAGATAGGAAATGAGAGAGGGAGAAGAAAAGGAAGAGAAAGCGAGAGACAGAGAGAGAGAATAAACATGAAAGATAACAAAGAAATGGGAAAAGAGAGGGAGAGAGAGAGAGAGAGGGAGTGAGGAGAATGAGTGAGAAAATATAAAGGGGTGGAGAAAAACAAAGAGAGAGGCAACAAACAAAGAGAGAGAGAGAGAAAGAAAGATAGGAAATGAGAGAGAGAGAGAGAGAGAGAGAGAGAGAGAAGAAGAAATGAAAGGAAAGATAGCACGAGAGAGAGAGAGAGAGAGAGAGAGAGAGAATAAACATGAAAGACAACAAAGAAATGGAGAGAGAGAGAGAGAGGGGGAGGGAGAGAGGAGAATGAGTGAGAAAACATAAGGGGGTGGAGAGAAACAAAGAGAGGGGCAACAAAGAAAGAGAGAGAGAGAAAGAGAGAGAAAGGGGAGAGAACATAAAAGGAAGAGCGCAAAGAAAGGTGCAAAGAAAGAAGGAGAAAAATCGAAAGGGGGAGAAAACCAAGACTTTAGTTGACGTTAATTTTGTTGAGTTACAAGAGAAGATCCCTTCTCAAAAAAATTAAGAAAGAAAAAGAGAAGGAGAACAAAAACAAATTGTTTATCGTAACGTAGACAAAATGGAAAATAATGAAGGTCGTGATGTTCAAGATCGCGAGGCATATCTTAATTAGCATGTCCTGTGTGCTCTCAATGCAAGTTGCAATCAGAAGAAAGCGTTAGATGCAAATGATTGGCGCCGACTTAGGAAGAAGGCTATAGATTCTCCAAGACGTTGGAGACAGCAGCACGAGGCAGTGAGAGCATGACTGGAGGCAGGAGTGGTCCATCATCTTAGGAGTGGCAGCCACCACATGACTTATCTGGAGGACTTTGTAGGTATTTCTTCAGTTCTTCTCGCTGATTTTTTTGCAATATTGCTTGTACTAACAATTGTGTTTCTAACAG
Source organism: Lygodium microphyllum (assembly GCF_053477565.2). Lineage (NCBI taxonomy): Eukaryota > Viridiplantae > Streptophyta > Polypodiopsida > Schizaeales > Lygodiaceae > Lygodium > Lygodium microphyllum. Next base: position 2,049,299 of record NC_141152.1, on the reverse strand, counting down.
TTTTATTTTATTTTCTTTGCAGCACTTCATTATAAACCGTAATCCCACTGGCCTAGAGACTCCATATGCAGAGAGGCACGGTCTCACTGCATTGATCGATAGATTGTATACGCATGACGACCTAGTAAGTCACTCATCTTTCTTGTTTGTAGTTACTATTTTTAATTAAAATGCATTATTGTATAGTGGATTGATGTGTAGTTGTTTCTTTTTTCACATAGTCCGTTCAATGCTTCTTTGCATCAAGATGAGCTTTCGGATGATGGCGAGGATCTATAGCTTGTGCTTGGATTCGTGGAGTGCACATCCTCTTCTTTTTTGGTCTTGTGATTTATGTAGGCATTTTCTATACACTATGTTATTATCATTCTTTGTATCTTGCCATGATTCCATGAGCACTTTCATTAAGTGATCTTGTAATTATTTTATGTATCAATCTTATGGATTCAAGTACACTTTGCCTTCATTTTGACGACTATTGTACACTTTACATGTAATCCATTTGTAGAATGTAAGTACAGCACATAGTGCCACATGTTGCCCTACCACAAATTTTTTTTTTTGTAACCCTCGCTATTAGCATCGCAAATTTACTGCATGCATTACTATTAGCGTCACGGTTTGCGATGATTCTATGAAGACACTAATACCAACGCGTTTAGCGACAACAGGGGTAATTGTTTTGGTGAACGTTTTTGTCATTTTAAACATCGATATGAGGGCCGTATCTTGTAGTGATTGGCCTTCATCTCTTTGTGGCCTCAAAGTTCCTCTTTCCTTGCAAACAGTACTTTCCATATCTATGCCTTCACAGCTAGTTTTTGGTGTTCAATATGCTTTCAAGACTTCCATGACTTCCTATCTTCAGACAATCTATATAGGAGTGCATACCTCATTGCAAGATAAGGTGGATTCTTTGACCAATTAGCTTAGTAAAGCTCTAGAGGACTAGATTCTAAAAGGACTACTTTGAGTGATATCCATACACAAATGATTGCATCTACAGCTTTGATGGATTCACAGAAGGCCACGATTAAGGAGTTAAAAGGCTAAGGTTTCCGTTTTAGAGGAAGAGAATGTGTTCTTAACCAACGAGAAAAATCCCACTCTTGAGGAAATGATAGAATCAACTCGTAATGTTGGTATATATGAGGGTCAAATGTAACATTCCCAAGAAACTCTAGAGTCACAAAAGAAGTTTATTGAAGAACTTAACCAAAAAATTACTACTCTTTTTGTTTCTCCTCCAGCCTCATTATGTCTTATTTTTTGTCTTTTAAGGAAGAGATGGATCATTTGCAACAGAAAGCTAAACTATGTGATGGGTTTTCTATGAAGTAGAGTGCCTTGAGCAGCATATGAATTGTGTTCAGGAAGATTCTCTTGACTGAATCTTACTTTCTCATAAATTCCCACTTATAAGTACTCTAGCTAACTCTTGTCACAATTCATCTTGACACCTATGATGACAAGCAATGTGTGTGTTTCTTTAGATTTGGAGTCAATAATGATCTATTTAATCGCGTGCCCATAACTATCCGAGTTGATTTTTTCAAGTCTTATAGTTGATGCTTCTTCTTGTGATTCACTAATCAATATGTACGAACTTTTTATATCTTCTACATTAGGAAACTCATCATGCATCATTACTTGTTTATCCAACTCAGCATTCTTCTCAAGAAGGGCCTAGTTGTAAAGAAGGTTTATATCATATACTTTGGTCTATTTCCATTCTTGAGATTCCAAGAGCTCTTCAAGTGGTTTTAGGTTTGTATTAGGGCTTTCGTACAATCTCTTTTTTCAAAATTCTAGGATCTTGATGATTTGGCTTATTTGCAAACACATTATAGGTCATGAGCCTAGGAGTTGTTTTGGTATTTTTTGCCATCATACATATTGAATTTTTTGGTAAGTGTTAGTCAATGGCATTCAGTGGTTTTCTTTGTTCACTTACGTGAGTGATTGTGGTGGCAACTTTCTTATAATTTGGTGCAATCTTGGCCTTTCCCTTCAGTAAGGCCATTGGATTGATTTATATGCACAACTCGTATTGTGCTATAAATTGCTAGATTTCACCTCAAATTTCTCAGATAAAATCAATCCCAAGGTTGTCAGCATTTGAGATTGATGTGGAGATTATCACTTTTTCTTCTTGTGCAACTTAGGTTTGTTGTTTCTAATGAGATTAGGTAGAGTGGCACGTCCCCCTATTGAAGACATATTTCATTGCTTCTAGGATTTACAATCAAGTGATCAACATGTTGGTCATTTGGGGTTGGGATATTTACTACTTAGGTAGCCCTCTTTGGTTGGAAAGGTAGGTTGATACTAGTGTCTCTCTCACTCATCTATCTTGGATTGTTTCAATAATCCACTTTACTATCTGTGTGCTTTCTTTTCTTATAGTAAGTTAGTTTGTGTGATCAATTGTATAGTTTTGTGGTGTCATTTTTCTTGCTTGATCTTTCTCAATGAATCCCAATTTCTTTCTTTGTTCCTTTTTGATTTAGTTATGCATTATTTTTTAATTACAAATATTTTTTCCACTTGGTACAAATGCTAGTGTATGCTAGTACATATGCACAACCAAGCTTTCAATAATTTTCACAAGTAGTGAGATAATTACATGTGATATAATTGCTATCATGACAATGGTTAACGACAAAGCATGCTTCAAGGATTGATGGGCCTTGATTTTACAAAGTGAATAGGATACCCAAGAAAGGGTGCAAATCCTAATTCATAGTATTGGAGACCCTAAGATGTGAAAGCAATGTAAAATCATAAAACACATTTTTGGGCATCACCTTAGAGAAGTGATGTAATCCTAACCCTAATCTTGGTCTATATAAGGGTAGGAGGTCTTAGTTGTATTTACCTTTTTTGTATATCCATGTTATAGAAGATTTATAAATGTAACTAATTAAAGCCTTTTATTCTCTTTCTCTATTATATCATCTTGCCTCGGTTGTTAAGAGTGTTGAGAGAGAGAGATAAGAGGTGTGTTCAACAACAACAAGGGACTGAGGGAGGAATAAGATCTAGGTGGTCTTTTTACTTTTCTTCTCTAAATTATTTTCTCTATTGTTGGTGTGCTTGGTGGCAGATGTGAAGAAGTGATGGCATCAAATTGTGCTACTTGGGTCATGGAATCATCTTAGAGTGTTTAAGATTTTAAACTACAATGCAGGAAGGTAAGCTAGGTGAGTTCACTACACATTGAAACTAGTCTTGTATTCTTGCTTAGGGGTTGCACCTTAAGGAATCATCAGTATAACATACATTCAAATTAGGGTATTAAAAAATACCATTTCTTTACATGCTATAAGGCCATAAAATGATCCCTTTTACTTTACTAATCTTATGGATTTTTTTCAAATTGGAATTTCAAAATCCATTTTGTAAATATAATCTTGTAAATTTTACTAAGTAAAATACTCTTTCTTTTGAATTTACATGGTGTCTTACATGTTCTATAAGGTGAAACCCCACAGGTTACTTTCTTGGGTTAGAGAGAAGGATGTATGATTAGTTAAATTTGAGTGTCAAGAAAATAAGGTGAGAGATTGTCATCGAAGAGAGTTGTAACTTCTTTAAAAATAAAAGTACATCCAATGTCATAAGATTCTTATGTGTTTAGCCTAAAAACATTGATGCCTATCAAACTTCTCATTGACTCTAGAGTCTAAAAGTGCTTTGACATCTAGTTATTGATGCGGCATACAAACTCTTACCAACAATATGAAACTTGAAGTAGACTTAGTAGTAGATAAGGAGAGGCCTTCTATGAGTTCTTGATTTTCATCCAACCACATGGTCTTTATTGTGGCTAAATGTCCATGTTTCTTGAAAATGAGATTATATTACAGCTTTATACTTGTATCCTCCTCTTGTTAGAACAATGTTGAGCAATATGTCTAGGTTATGTGCAATACAAACATAATCCTTGAGACTATCATCATTTCTTTTCTTAAGCTTAAAATGGCTTGAATCAGGGAGCTAAATGAATTTTAATAGGCTTGATTTGGAATGGATTGCTCATAAATATAAATAAATAAATAAATAAATAAATAAATAAATAAATAAATAAATATATCATGTGGGTTAAATGTAAGAAATTTTTCAAATACCATTTTTACATATTATTTTTATATATAGAAGAGTGCCATATAAAGGGATTATTTAAATATTGAATAAAAATTTGTATAGTTAATTCAATAAGAAATTTACAAATAAGGGTATTTATAAATTGACATTGATTGTATATGATATAGAGCGTATACATATAGTGAATCCCTTAACGGATCAATATTGAGTTCTTGTCTTTCTTGGGAGGTCATTATTGTGTGGCATATAGACTTAATGAAATCCCATGGTTCTTATCTTAATGCCTCTCAAATAGCTAGTTATCAAATTCTATTACTTGAGAAATCAAGTCACTTAATGTGTGAACCTTCAATATTGTCAACAAAGGGTCTTTCACATCACCATTTAGTCCCTAGTGAAATTTTCCTAATAAAATAATCCTCATGCTATGTTTAATCACAAGTTATCAAAATTCAAATATATAACTAATGTTAGTCTAGATCCTTGATATAGGCTTCCTATTTTGAACTTGACAACTCTAGCTCTGTAAGTGTCTCCAAAGGTAGCTAAGAATTCTCAAACAAAAGCTTTGAACTCATAGAGTAGAGGACACTCCTTCTCAACTTAGGATGCAAACCAAAAGAGGATTATACCTCAGAGGAGTATGTTGGTAAGTTCCACTTTAGAAGCATCATCAAGATAGCACCCAAGTTGCATGTGGTTGAGTAACTACACTTGATGCAAAAACCTCTAAACTTTGAACTTGTTCCATCAAACTTTCTAGGTAGGATAAATTTGGCTTCTTTTTGTAACATTAGGGTGGCTACAAGATGTCCAAATGCCTTCTTGATATAGACTTGCCTCTCAAAGTTCTTGGAGTTTATTTTGAAGTCTTAGATGGCTAACCTTAAAGCTTGGGATTTCTTTGCTTGTAATCATACATTATTCCCATCAAGTTTAGTAAACTTGCTCTTGCATAATTTGTAAATTGGTGTTATGACACTTTCTATCATCATATCCATCACAATTAGGTAAGATTATCTACAAAGCCTTGCCAAACTATTATGAGGACAAGAAGAGCTCGATAAGAATAAGGATTGTCACATCACAACTTACAAGAGAATAAATTGAACAAAAAAAAACAATGCATATCTTTATGACAAAAGGATGAAGTACAATAATATATTTCTTGATATAAGATAAGACCTCAATTCAAGACTAAATCAAACTCAAGATAAGATAATACAAGGACTAGAGATACATGGCTTAAACTAGAACTAAAGACCTAGGGAGTTCAGTCATAAATATATGTATGTATCATATGGGTTCCATATAAGGGATTTTTTACAATTTTTACATATAAAAGGGTCCCATATAAAGGGATTACTTACAGATTGAATAGAAAAGGGTTATGTTCTATTGAGGAAAAATTCATAGACAAGGATATTTACAAATAGGCCTTAAATGCATGTGATATAGAGTAGAGTTACTAACATGAGGATAACATAAGCAATACTAATGTAAGTGACGATGTAGTTGCTCTTCTAGAACCTCTAAAAGTAACTTCTAGAACCTTCTTGCTCTAAAACTTTCTCAAATCTTTTAGAAGTTTCTAGAAGATATTAGGTTCCTTAGTGTCCATAAGACAAAGATTGTACAACTATATGTATTTTTAATTTAAAAAACTTATGGTTAGGGTGATGAAATCTTATGGTCAGTCCCAAGTGTGATGGAAAAGTATCTATACAAAATAAAGCCACAATGGTCATCCCCGAATGGAAAGGGAATGTAACGTTTTGATTATTTTTTCACCACCCCATGTGAATGGAGCCTAAGAGGGAGAAAGGTTTAAAGGGTTACAAACCTTAAATTTTTAAAAGTTAAAAATGAAAAAAAGAGTTATTGCAATTGTAGTTGACTAATTTTCTATTGTCCTCATTTGTTACTATTGTCACCACCACCACCACTCTTCTAGTGATCGACACTACCACCCATGTCAGATCGATCAATATCTTCTCATGCTTCTTCCCCCTAATCACCACCACAGAGATGGGTGATCATGCAAGAAGCCTCAAGCCTAATGATAGCAAGAGAGAGCGTGGGTGAGAATGACAATAGCAAGAGGGAAAGGGAGAGGCTATTAGCATTGATCGAAGGCTATAAAATCCTTGGCCTTATGTCCTAAGGCTAGTCCTTGGTTGGCTAGTATGCATAGAGAGAGAGAGAGAGAGAGAGAGAGAGAGAGAGAGAGAGAGAGAGAGAGAAGAGAAGGAAATAAGGGAGAAGAGATAGAAGAGAAGAGAAAGAGAGGATAGGAGAGTAGAGGAGAATAGAAAGAGAAGAGAAAAAGGGCAAGGGAAGATACAAGAGAGGAGGTTACCAAGAACAACATCATGCAAGTCATCGCCTTCAAGAATTAGTAGCATCTTTACTTTCCACCCAAGGAGTCCTTCTCCTTGAAAGTGAGGAATGGAACATTGTCTAGAAGGAAATCCATTGACAATTATCAAATTCGACATAACTGGCTGAGAGAATACGTATAATATAAGATCACAGAATCTACACATGATGTACAAAATGATGAGATGAAAGTGCAACACAACAAATTGTACACAGAAGCTATGCTATAAGGAAAGAAGTTTAGTTCAAAAAACATACTCCAAAAGAAAGAGACCCAAGATAGACGAAACATATGCAAGAATAAAGCTACCCAAAATAGACAAACATGTAAGAGAATAAATCAATCCAACATAGACGAGAAATATGAACAACACTCAAAATGTTATTGCTTTACCTTTTGGCCAAGAATGGATGATGATCTGGCTTATTTTGGCAGAAACATAGAAATATAAGACTAAGTGATGAAACCTGTATCGTAGAAGTCTATATAAAAACTATTGTCCTATTTGTTTTCTTGTTTCAAGTCTAGTTTACCTAAATTGACATAACTTTTGACACAGAATTCCAAATTGAGCACATATTTGATAGGAAGAAATCTTGTGAGTCCTAGCACATCATATAGCTAGTTTTCTTAAGAAAGAAATTTCCTTAAGAGTTTCCCAAATAGCAACTTTTAGGGTGTCCAAGCAAGGCATATTTCCTAATTATCTTCTTCAAGGAATTGGTTGTAATTGATCATGATAGCTTTGATACCAAGTTGAGATGCAGAGAGAGAAGATATGTAGAGACATGATAGGGAGAGAAGAGACACACCATATACACTCCCAAAGACTACATATTGATCACAAGCTACATATATATAAGTGAGACCTAGTCTAGATAGGGTGAGCCTTATATAGCTGTAACATTAGCATCCTTTGAACACATGTTATATAGATGATTTATTATAGGTAGACTCCTTGGGAATTGACCACCATGTGTGTGGGTTGTTAGAAGTTTTTTTTCTTAATGATGAGTATTGCAGATGGCACTACTATCAATGAGGAAGATAGAGGACTAAGTGTGTGTATCCGAGACTACAAATAGAACGGGAAGAGGCCTTCTATGAGCTGAAGATTTTAGTTACAAGTAGCAACACTCATCATGCTACTCAATAATATTAAAGCTATGGGAAAATCGCAATTAAGAATGCTAATAATATCACCTTGGAAGACTAGAAGTTGTAGAGATGATGTAGTTTAAGGGCTTGATCTACTATGTAGACTACAATCATTTATTTATGTTGAAAAAAACTAACCATCATTAGAAGGAAACACTTTACTTATGATTCGAAAGACAACAGATCCTATATAGAAAATAATCATGCTAATTGTTAGTGAAAGTAGGAGATAATTGAAGATCTTATGCTTTTGGAATAAAGTTTAAAGCTCTTATACAGGTTGAAGCATGCCATTTTGGACATGAGGATGAGACATTGAAGAGTAGCATACATAATTTTGTGTTGATGCTTTTAGGATTGAGAAAGGGATATCATGTTGAGGAAGGCATGCTTCTACTCATAGACTTGTTGCTTCTTTTACTGACAAAAAAGAGAGCTACATATATGACGATGTGACAATGGATTTTCTTGTTATGTTGGGTGCTTCAATAGGGTCTATGTAACATGTTTTAGATGTTATAATTGGTTATTAATTTTACTAAAATATTTTCAATGAAACTTGACAAAGGAAAAAGAAGATGATACTTATGAATATAGTATTGAATCAACTATGGCTACATGCTCATGGAATTTGGATGCTTTGGATCCAAAAACCTTTGAGTTCGGAGGCCAATTTCAAGAAGCTTGTGTTTATGGCCATGATAAGTAGGTTTATTGCAATTTCTATGAACCACAATATTTTTCAAGGGCTTGGCTATGACCACTCCTAAGCTACATAAATCTTGGATGTAGTGGAAGGATAAGTAGAGTGGGATTTACTTTTGATCACTCCTAAGCTATGGAAGTCTTGGAAGCAGTAAAGGGCTAGCATTCAAGAGTCTCTTATAAGAAAAATAAGATTTGGGTTCAAAGTTATTGTTAGGGGTTATGAAAGGGGTTTTTAATATTGCAATGTAGCATAAACAAAGCTTCTCTTCTCATTCAATTAGTTCTACTCCTCTTCTTCTGTTTCCTAACTCTCTTCATACAAAGATGCATCTTTTTGGCCTACATGTGCATCTTTCTCGACAAAACAGATAGCAAAAAACACATTTCCATAGTACAATCCTATAAACCTTAATCATCATAGCACCACTTACATTTCTGGACACAATTAAGTAAGAGATTCACATAAGAAACAAAGATTTTACCTTGTAAGCTTCAATCTCTAGCAAGTTCTCTCTTCACTACATGTCATCTTCAAAGGGTGTGTGTGTGTATGTGTGTGTGTGTGTGTGTGTGTGAGTTTTGAGTTTCATCTTTTTGTTCAAAGAGAAAGCTAAAAGTAGAACCTTTGGATTTTAAAACAGAGTGTATGTCTAACTATGCATGTAAAAATTTTAAAAAATGTATGTTTGAATATTGCCTTCAAAATAGTGTTTAAATCAACATTTAGTGAAAGCTATGCATCGCCTATTTACACAATATTTTAGATTTTTTTTATTGATGCTTGTCACATCTCCGCATCTCTCTGCCAATTTTCTTAGAGAGAGAGAGAGAGAGAAAGAAAGAGAGAGAGCATTGTAGATGCTATAGCCTATGCTCTTTATTGGGGGCAACCCACATTGAGTGTGAAAGAGGATGTGCTTGTTAATATAATATAATATTAACTATTCACACTACTAATAAATATTATTAGTATTAGGCCTATTTTTGGTTATGGGAATTTATATTTACTTTACTTGTGTTATATTATTATTAATTTATATATGTTATGTGTATTAATAAGTAGATATTAATGATAATATTATTAATAACTAACAACTTGCTCCACATGTATGCTAGTTCATGAGTTTGCAGTTTTGTACAATATATGTGACATATGCACCTAAGCCAATGATGATTGAATTAAGGTGGCCATCTTAGGTTGGCTTCACACTTGTCCATATGAGCAAGAAGTGTTGGGTCATTGGAGTGATGTGCTACATCACTACAAGATATAGACCTTATACCGATATAAAAAGCAACGAAAATGTAAATAAAGAAATTTGTCCCCGTCGTCGCAAAAAGTGTTGTTATTGGCGACGCCATAGAATAGTTGGTATTAGCGTCGTTATCAATGTCGCTATTTGTGTCGGTATTAGTGTCGGATTTGCGATGCTGATAACGACTCTCTGCGACGCTAATAAAGATGCCAATAATGATGCGTGCAAGTAATTTTGCGACGTTAATAGTGACAATAACAGGGAAAAAAATATTTTGTGGCAGGGCAGCTTGTGCTATATTTGGGCCATACAAAATAGTTTCTGCACTGTGTACAATACTCGTGTAAATAAAAACAAAGTGTACTTAAATCATAACAATGATACATGAAATAAATACATGATCGCATAATGAAAGTGACTGGTACAATCATTGCAAGATATCACTACTACATAGAAAATGTCTACATAGATCAAGCGACCAAAAAAGAAGGGTGTGTGAGCTCCAGGGATCCAAGGGCAAGCTATGCATCCTCGCCATCCGAAAGCTCGTCCCGCTGCAAAGGAGAATTGAATAGACTCTGCAAAAAAAGAAACAACTACACATCAGTCCACCATACAATAATGCATTCTAATTAAACATGGTAACTACAGACAATAAAGATGATTGACTTACAAGGCCGTCGCGTCTATACAATCGGTCGATCAATGCAGTGAGACTGTGCCTCTCTGCATATCGAGTCTCAAGGCCAGTTGGATCGCGATTTGTAATGGAGTGCTGCAAAGAAAACAAAATACTAACTATTAGAAACATGATTGCCAATACAAAGGATATTGCAAAAAAAAAAGCAAGCAAAACAAAAGAAAAAATTACAAAGTTCTCTAGATATGTCCTGTGGCCGCCACTCCCAAGATGATAGACCACTTCGGCCTCTAGTCGTGCCCTCGCCGCCTCGCGCTGCTGACTCCAATATCCTGGAGAATCTATAGCCTCCTCCCTCAGTCGGCGTCAGTCGTCCACGTCTAGTGGCCACTTGGGCTTTGCAGCCCCACTCTTGAGTGCCTTATGTGTGTCTGATCATTTGTGTGACATATATGCACGCATGTATTCTATCATCCAGCCCGTAGAAAATCTATCTGCTGTGGCTGGAACCAGAAACTCCTCATGCAAGGATGCTACTATATAGTCCTTGCTCCCCTCCGGTATGTTTTTTCAATGATGTAAGACGTGTCGAAAAACTTGTTGGCACAACTCTCTCATGCAAGCCATCACCATCCTCCCCTCATCATTCATGATGATGGCTCCTGATCTATCATCGACAAGATAGGCATAGATGGGTTCTCTTCCACTTGCGACCACGCTCCTAGGCATATCCAGGAGACCCCTGTACATCTGGTGTACCAACCAGGGTAGTATCTATCGATGTAGCACCCATAGGGGTGCCACCTGCAGACAGCTCAGAGTAACTAGAGTAGACGTCCCCACAGGTGTGACAAATCCTGGAGGTGATGCAACTCCAGCAGAACGACGAGACGAAGACACGTCGTTCGTGCCTCCACAGCAACCACCTGAGCCACGCTCCTCGAAACTGCCACGAGAGCGAGGAGTAGCACCTGTATCCCATGCCGACCGCAGGGTCATTGCCTCCATATCTCTGCAACATCCCCCTGACCCTAAAGAACTCCCTCCCTTTGGCCCAATTCTGGAGCGTTGACCTCATCTGCTCGAAGCTGAAGCATTTAATCGCGCCAAAAATAGATCTAATAGAGTGGCCTAACGATGTTGGAGACAACTCCTGGTCTGCCATGTCTCTCAATCTCGCCATCTGATCTAGAGACATGTGCGTAAAGATATCATGCAACTCCTCATCTCTCATCCCTTGACTCATCCTGATGATCTAAGTATCCAAAAATGTCACCTGCCACAGACAAAAAATGATGTTACCATAATCAATTTAAATCATACAAAGCACGGTAATATAAATCTTTAAAAATGGATCTCACTTAAAATGCATATCTTATGTACCCTTATAAGTGATTAGTCAACGAATTGAGTAAGAGGATGCTCCAAGTATGAAGTATCCTATGGTTCCATGTCAATCTCTTGTCACAACTCTGCATACACTGGAAGGTCGATAGACATGTCACCACAAAAGGATGAGTCCACCTCATTCTCAAAGAATTCTTAGACTCTTGTATTTCCATCATTGTTATCTGATGTTGGCTTCTCTACATGCTCCAAAGCTTTCGGTGGCCTCCACCCCTTGCAATATCGACCCCTCTATTTGCATATTGTCCTCATCTATGCTCAGAACATCGCTTTGATCATATACTTTCACACTTCGGAGAGCTGAAGGTATAACATACCATGATCGAGGTTGTCAGGGGTTTGGGTAGAAGATTAACTGTTCACAAACACGTACAAGCAAGATTAAACTATTGTGACATGTACCATGTCATAATACAACTAACAGACAAATGAGTTCATGCACCTGTTCACAATGGGTCGGCAACACAAAGGTGTCACGCAAATCTGTCCATTTTCTTTCGGAATCTATTTCGAGAAATCCAAATGGACCTTGTCGAACTGTTGCTCCAATTGCTTCAAGTACCACTTTGAACCAAGACACATCGAATAGTATCATGGAGAAACTACGGTAATCCACCGTAACAATACTTTGCAAGTTCCCAAAATACTCCATCTCATCTATAACCATATTTGGATCCATTGCTCGTCGTCGGCTCTCTTGCTCAAACCTTGCCATGATACCACAGTCCGTTGTAGAGCGCATTTTGTCAATACGCTCCATGCAAAAATGTCGTCTGCACTATATATTTTGTATTGTACATTGAAACACTCAAATTAGTTGTCGCATACAAAATATAGATATAAAAAATCCTAAACGTGTCATCACCTTTGGACTACATCCCCTCAAGAATTTCCACTCCTCAATTGAGACCTCTGCCCCTTCGCGAGACATTGCGGTCAAAGCTCCATGCAACCATCGGTTGATATGAACCATGGCATCTCCTCCATTCCATCGGGATATCGAATCGATTGATGGTGCATACTACGTCAAAATTCAGATCGCACTTCCTCTCGATCTTGCCTAGCTTGCTGGTACCTAGCGAGCCACGTGTCCATAGAGGCATGGTGCAACATACAAAAGCGATTCACCTTCTCCTCCATTGCAGCATCCATTATTTTTTCTACCCCATTTCCAACCACCACATCTCCGGTAAGTCTATCATCGTCCTTCAGCGACCATAGCATTTTGTTGTCTGGATCCACTGTTGGTAGCTATTGTGAAGTATGCACTAGCACCTCAGACACCAACCAACCTTCAGCCATGCTACCTTCTGACCGAGCTCGTTGTCACACAAAGCCTTTCAGGGTTTTCATGAAGTGATCCAAGAAGAACATACATCGCATATGGGCAGGTCCAATAATCTCCACTTCATCTACAAGATGCACAAAAAGGTGGATTTGTATCGTGAGCATGCTGGTAGGCAGGTATTTCTCAAAGAGACAGACCGTCTCCACTACTCCCCGCCTCACGGATTCAATAGAGGATGTCTTAATCTCCTTCTGTGAGATCCATTGTACTAAAGTCGACAACTTGTAAATGGCCCCACATATTTCTAAAGTAAGGCATCCTAGGATCGCGATCTGTAGTACAAATTGCCACAAATGAGAAAGCATTATGAACAATTACTACACTTTAAATAGCAAAATGCACATGCCAATTACAATCCATTCGTGATACAAACCTGTCATATCTTATGCCAGTCATGGGATTTTAGCCCTGATAATTGGTCGTCTTTGGAAAATGCATCATACCCATTGGAGTGCGGATAGACTTGACTATTTACTTCACAATGCGTTCTTCTTTAGTGGACAAAACCCAAGGAGCGCGAGGTAGTTGTGCGTGACCATCGGCACTCAACTGCGGCCAAAGCGCCTCCATCTTGCCTACCTCCTTCAAATCCATTCGTGCCCCTATAGTGTCTCTCTTTCCTGTGATGTGGTCCCATAGCAAGCTACCCCCCACGTTCTTGAAAATATGCATGGGATCCAACAAGTAGTTGATCTGTAAGTGGTTCCAATATGGCAGCTCGTAGAAAACTAAGAACCGTCACATTCCATTTGGATGTGACTCCCTGTGAACCATTTTCAGCTCGTACCAGCTTACGGCATTCATATGTGTTGGAGGTCGTCCAAGAAAACCTTCCCTGAGTTCATGACCCTCTGGCAAGAAAGCGGCGTGTCCTTGATATACCATCTTCTTCATGATTCGTGACCTTCGGGAATCTAACTGTGGCCCGCACAATGGACATGCATGATAACCTGAGGTAACCAGATATGTTCCAACATCTCTATCCAGTAAATACAAACTTAAACGAGCTATGATAGATATTACAAATGAGAACGGAAGCCTATTTACCTGAGCACTCTCCGAATCCCAGAAAGTCATGCATCATCCACATGAGAATGGCTTGAATATTGGCAGACCGTTGACCATTGTGCTTGCTCATATCTTGCACGATGACCCCCTTCTCTCACAAAATCTTAAGCTCATCGACTAATGGATGAAGATACACGTCCATATTTTTGACTTTGTAGCGGCTAGGGACGAGTAAGCTAAGGATGAGATATCCTTTCTTCATAGAAAGCCATGGAGGGATATTGTAGTTGACAAGGACTATAGGCCACACACTGTAAGAAGTTGAGCTAGACCGAATGGGTTCACGCCATCCATTGCAAGACTGAGCTGAAGATTCCTTGGCTCTCGGGAAAAGTCTAGGAAGGTAGAGCCAATATGGCTCCATGCTCGTAAATTCGCTGATATTTGTTGAACTCCATTTATGGACCTATTCGTGTCAAGCTCGCCATGTCGGATGTACAAAACATGTGGTTTATACGGAGGATAAGCAGAAAGTGTCTAAGAACTTTTTGAGGGATAGTTTATCCTTGCAAGTCCTATCGATACCTATGAGCACCACACTTTGGACATGTCTCCATAGTCTCGTATTCTCCTCGAAACAGTATGCAATCGTTGATACATGCATGGATGCTATTGTAGTCCATGCCAAGCTTTCGTAAAACATATTGTGCAATCATCATGAGACTCAGGCATGGTATTTGTAGGTGATAATATATGATATTTCAGTAAATTTTTTAAAAAATCATAAAACACCTTGAAAAAGCACAAATGTTTTCAACGATAGTGTCGAAAAGAAATTAAAATTAACTCATCGTACGTACAAGGTACCTGAACAACTCAGTCACACTCGCATCGCTCCACCTGTATTTTGCTTGTACACTTAGGAGTGCAAGCAGTGTCTTCAGGCGAGATACTTGGCACCCATTATATAATCCTATGGATGCTTTCTCTCCAAGCGGATCAGAAGTATCGACATCCATGGGAATCAATGCATTGATCATTGCCTCCATCTCAGGCTCGAAGATTGTAGGTAGGTTTGGAAGGCTGTCTGTCTTCTCTGGTATTGACAGTATAGATTGGGTAGTACCTTTCAAGTGGTGGATTGGGTGAGGCACTCCATCCATCGCACACCCACAAACTCTTCTAATTGGCCGCAAAGGGTGCACTCCTCCTTGGGATGAGACGTCACCTCCCTAGATAGAAAATTTGCCAACCACACCCAATCTTCTTGTATATGGTATTCAATTAGCTTGCGAGTACAATGCATGATTGATATTACCTTTTCTTATCGTTTGCTAAAAATCCAAGATCGCCTGATCAATGATCTCAGATTGAAAATCACCGAAGCGTCATACGTGTTCTATAGACAATTGACGTTTTCGTCTAATTGCCAGCTTGCATTGAGAGCAAGGACATAGGACACGCTGATTAAGATACGTCTCGTAATCTTGAACAACAAGACCTTCATCGTTTTCCATTTTGTCTACGTTACGACAAACAATTTGTTTTTGTTATCATCCCTTTTTCTTTCTTAAATTGTTTGAGAATGGATTTCTTCTCTTGTAACTCAGCAAAAACTAATGTATGTAAAGTCTCCACCCACCCACCCACAAATTAACATATATATGTCGGAGTGTTTTCCGTCTCGTGGTATTGCACCGGACATCACCAGACCTCGCCACCACTCTCTCTTTGTTTTTTATCCATTCATTATCTCCTCTCCTTCCATCTCTCTCTCTTTTTCTCTTTCTTTATTATGCTGTATGTTTATTCCCTCTCTCTCGTTCCTTCTTCTTTTTTCTCTTCCTCCCCCTCTCTCATTTTCTTCAACGATCAAAACCACGACCACCACCACCACCACACGACTACTACTACTACTACTACAAACAACAACAATTTCCTTTTCTCTCTTCCTCTCCCTCTCTCATTTCCTCTCCTCCCTCACCCTCTCCCCCTCTTTCTCTCTTTCCCTATCAGCTTTAATGTTTTTTCTCTCTCCTCTCCCTCTCTCACCTTTTTCTCTCTCCTCTCCCTCTCTCATTTGCTCTCCCTCCCTCACCCTCACCCTCTCTCTCTCTCTTTTCCTATTATGTTTAATATTTTTTCTCTCTCCTCTCCCTCTCTCACCTCCTTTTCTCTCTTCCTCTCCCTCTCTCATTTCCTCTCCCTCCCTCACCCTCTCCCTCTCTTTCTCTCTTTCCCTATTAGGTTTAATGTTTTTTATCTCTATTTCTCTCTCCTCTCCCTCTCTCATTTCCTTTTCTTTCTTTCTCTCCCTCTCTCATTTCCTCTCCCTCCCTCACCCTCACCCTCTCTTTCTCTCTTTCCCTATTAGGTTTAATGCTTTTTCTCTCTCCTCTCTCTCTCATTTCTTTTTCTCTCTCCTCTCCCTCTCTCACCCTCACCCTCACGCTCTCTTTCTCTCTTTCCCTATTATGTTTAATGTTTTCTCTCTCTCATTTCTTTTTCTCTCTTCCTCTGCCTCTCTCATTTCCTCTGCCTCCCTTACCCTCTCCCTCTCTTTTTCTCTTTCCCTATTAGATTTAATGTTTTTCCTCTCTCCTCTCCTTCTCTCATTTTTTCTCTCTCCTCTCCCTCTCTCATTTTCTTTTGCTCTCTTCCTCTTCCTCTCTCATTTCTTCTCCCTCTCTTTCTCTGTTTCCCTATTATGTTTAATGTTTTTTCTCTCTCCTACCTCTCTCATTTCTCTTTCTCTCTACTCTCCCTCTCGCATTTCATCTCCCTCCGTCATTTTTTCTCCCTCCCTCACCCTCTCCCTCTCTTTCTCTCTTTCCCTATTATGTTTAATGCTTTTTCTCTCTCCTCTCCCTCTCTCTCCCTCTCTCATTTCCTCTCCCTCCCTCTCCCTCTCCTTCTCCCTCTCTTTCTCCCTTTCCGTATTATGTTTAATGTTTTTTCTCTCTTCCTCACCCTCTCTCATTTCCTCTCCCTCCCCCTCTCTTTCTCTCTCCCTCCCTCTCCCTCTCCCTCTCTTTCTCTCTTTCCCTATTATATTTAATGTTTCCCTCTCCCTCCCTCTCCCTCTCCCTCTCCCTCTCCCTCTCCCTCTCTTATTTCCTTTCCCTCTCCCTCTCCTTCTCTCTTATTTCCTCTCCCTCTCTCAATACACACAAATTATACCAAAAACAAGTAAAAGAGAGAGAAAACACAAAAGCAAAGCAAGAATGGAGAATGCACTCACCGTAAAGGCTCAAAGAAGGGTTTGGCGGCTCCTCTTCGCCCTCCGTACACCTCCTCCTCTTCTTCGCGAACGACAGTGGCGGCAGTGAGAGCCTTCTTTCTCCCTCTTTCTCTCTTTCACTCCCTGTCAAATGCAAGATGTTCGCTCTCGCTCTCTCTTTCGTGAATGCGCTCAAAATAATGCGCTTGGGTTTCAGCCCGTGTTTTTTTCGTCTGAGTACCGTCACTATTTGCGTCGCTATTAGTGTCGCAAATGCAACGCAAATAGCGATGCCGCTATTTCTCATCGCAAATCATCGTCGCTATACCCTCATATCCTTGTAGTGCATGTACAAATGAAAAACAAGTTATCCATATCAGAAAAGTTCATTCACCTTGAGAATGCCGCTTAAGTACAAATTGTCCCACACATTACAAAAAGTAGAGACTTAAACCAATTAACCCATAATTAAAGCTCAAGTTACTTACCAAGAAACCAATGAAAACTCAAGCTTTCGAGTTAAGACTTTTAAATACAATTATTTTGTTTAGTTTAAATGTGAAACGAACCATTGCCCAAATTTGAGGAACATGCTAGGTGTGAATGGGGGTAAGATGACTCCTCTCTCTCTCTCTCTGTCTCTACACATTGGAATGCGTATTTGACCTTTGTGCTTGCTCCATATACCCCATCGCTCCACCCTCTTCACTTATGCTTATGGCTCTACCCACGCCATTCGAGTCCCCCCTTGCCATGTGTTCTATACCTTCCCTAGTTATATGCTATCCATTTCTTGCTACTCTAGACTAGGGGTGCAAAGAGAGAGAGAGAGAGAGAGAGAGTGTGTGTGTGTGTGTGTGACATCACATCCGCTCAACTGCTGCCACCATTCCATTGGAAGCATAGGTATCCTATTGAGAAGAAGAGAGAGAGGGAGAGAGAGAGAGACTTGTGGAGATCTCTTTAATATATATCAAATATTTATTTTTTCCCTCTCTCGGCGGCGCGTCGTGCTGGAAGGGGGGAAGGGGATAGAGGAGCCAGCAAGCTCCTCGCTGGAGCTTGCTCGGCTTCACAACCATGCGAATGGACACGTTGAGGGGGGAGGATTCCCTCCCCTCCCCTATATAATTAGGGAGGGTCACAGGCTACAGGGATGAAGGGAGAACGTCCATGGAAGCCGCCATACTACCGGCGCGACTGACGAAGAGGAGAAGAGGGAGCCGTCGTGAGTCGATGCTGGGCAGAGTGCGCCACCACCTGCAACGCCGTTGCTACCGCTGCCACCATCATCTCCCGCCTCCATCCTCTCTCCCCACATGGCCTTCAAGCCACAGAAGCTTCAAGAAGCTTCTTGAATCTTCTAAGGGGGGGTCTCCTTAAGCCCCCCTTCCTATACCTTCATTTACCCTTTCACCCCCCCCAGTTTTATCCCCTTCTACACTTCCACCCCCTCCCCGTTTTTTTAAACCCTTAACCCCTTCCCGTGGGGCCATTAAACCCCCCTCCATGCTTTGTAAGCCTTAAGGCCTTTCTCCCTTAAGGCCCTTCCCTTGGATGGAACCCCCCAAAGAACTAAGGCTTGAAAAGTCTTATCCACCTTAACCCCCGTGTTTAACTTATTACCCCCTTCTTGTGCTTTTTACCCCCTTTCACCCTTCCCCTTTCCCCTTGGGTTGGAACTTACCCCCGTGTGTCTAGAAAGCCCTTCAAGATCCCCTTTTTTTTTATACCCTTTCAAGGCCCTTCATATGTTTGCGAAACCACACTTACACACTCCCTTTTTACCGTGTATATACCCCTATAGGGCCTTTTTAGGCTTTGTAAACCCTTCCCTCCCGAAGAAGCTAAGACCTTAAAGGTCTTATTACCCCCTTCTCGTGGTCAATCCCTTAACGACTCCTTGCCTCGAAAGAGAGAAGAAGAGTATTGAAGCGACGATGGAATTCCGAAAAGGAGTGTAAAGCTGCCTTCACATTTGAAGGATTACAACTGCGATGCCGCCTAAGAAAATCCAAGGAGTAGCTGCGGGAGGGTCATCTCCCGGTATCCATGTGGATATCTCACCCCAAAACCAGGTTTTTCCTTCTTGGTTTTATATCGGTTTTAATTCAGTCATGCAAGATGAATTGTTAGGGATAAGATATATTTTTGTTCTAGTTATTTACGATGAATGAATTTAGTTTAATTGAACATGCAAAATGGATAAAGTATAAACATAATTTTCCTTCAAATAGCATTATGCGCTAAAACGAATTATGAGCAAGATTATTTACCCACTAAAGTAGTATATTTCGGTTAAAACTTGAAGGTATAAAAACTGCATCTTGCACCATTAACCCCTATTCTTTTTACAACAAATCATCATAGAAGGTGAAATTCATGAAAGATTTCTTACATTGCTTAAACTCTAGGAAGTTATCATTGCTAACTGCATATTTTAGCAAGGAAAAGATTGTTTATTTGGCATGAGTTTTGTTCGCAAGAAAAAAGGAAGATTAATTGAATTTACCTAACCACAAAGAAATAAAGTTTAGGACTGAAAAAATCAATTGTCAAATAGATAACAAATCGTGCCGAGGTGATCTCGATATTACCTTCTAAAAGTTAACCGAATTAATATAAACTTAGAAATACCTATGCTACGAAATAGGCATTGGAATGATTTAAAATCCAAGAAACGTTTATACCTTAAATACTTGCCCACCTTCCCTGATTGTAGGGTCAATAAATCATAAACGTAAAAGAACTAGGGTTTGTCCCTAGGGTTCTTAAAGAAAATAATAAAAGGAGACCCTAGGTCTGACAAACGTCAACTTAAAGAAACTGAAACGGATTGTTTCATCGTATATTACGATGCAGTTGCGCAGCAAGTACGAAGTCATATGGTCTTGTGATTGATTCACAAGAAGAAAGGTTAAATACCCTCAACAAGGATGGCGAATCCTTACGCAAGTTATCTTGCAAAAGGATGTATTCTTTGATATCCTTCTAAATAAGGAAGGTTAAAAACCAGAAACTAAAGTATCCAATGAACTTTAGGGTTGACCAAGTTGGGTTAATAGGGTACACCCTAATCGAGAATATAAACGATCTTGCCAAGTTGCAAGGTACCGCGGATCGAGTGCTAGATGCATTCAAAAGGAAAGATTCCTTCATTAGCAGTTTGCCAACAACAAGATCAATTAATGGAAATGTTTGTGCTTGCTAGAGATTTTAGAGCACTGTTTGATTTATGAATTACAAATTAAATGAATATCTATACTTCAAGTTGAAGGCCTGAAGGGAGAGGCAGTTTCAGTTACCCCCGACTGCCCGTCTGACCCTAACCAAGGGGGTTGTTGACCGTGCTGGAAACGTGGACCGAACCCCCGTGAGAGGTCTCTCTGTTGAGCTCTACTTGGAGCAGGAGGACGCTTGGGTGCCAGGGGGGCTCTGGCCGTAAATCCCTCGCCTTCCGGGTCCTGCACAAGAGGCTAACGTGACTCGGGATTGGGATCTCGAGGCCGGCATACTAGTCTAAGGGCGGAAGCTTGGAATAGTGATTCCTGTGGATTATTGGATAGCCTTCGGGCGGATTATGGACAAGCCTACATGCGGATCTCCTTGTATTTCAAAGATAAATATGATGATATGTTAATAAAGAACTTGTTTAGTATTATTTTTCTATGTCATGTGATAAGATTACGTGAAGGAACCAGTGCTTAACGGTTTAATTAAAGAAGCTGATTGTTACATGTCCAACTAACATGTTAGATAATTACCTAACTAAAACAAACCAAGGAAAGCGCGGAGGATGGGCCATGGGTCCGTCCTACGATTGGGTGGTCCCGGTTGGCCGGGAACTTCTCTCAAATCTCGAAGAACAGCGGGATGATCGTCAAAGGACACGAACAACAAAAGTGATGACCTAGAGTTATGTCTTACCCGATTTACGCTGTTTTAGGGGAATGGAATGGGACTGTGCCTTATGGCAGAGAGGTTGAGCTTTGCATCCCTCTCATTTCCCATTCTCCTTGAACCAAGTGCAGCGTGAATCCGCTTCGGACCTGGCGTTTCTGCATAAAGTAGTTCACTTGGGTCCGACGCTAGTTGCCGTTAGGTAATGACCAATCAGGAAAACCCTAATTTCGGTCGATCCTAAGTGGGAAGGGCTAGAATACTTCCGCTACGTGGCAGACGCGGGAAGCCCTAGATCGCAAATCCCGTAACATTCCATGGGAGTGCCGAGCGGAGATTTCTAGACATCCTTTCCGATGGACTGCTAAGACGTGTCCTGGATGATACTAGTGGACACGTTACAGTTGGTATCAGAGCCGACCAACAACGGAATTGTTTTTATGAGATCTCAATGAAATGAAGTAAAGAAATTATTACTGTCCAAACATTTCCTTACCTTCAATGCTCTTTTGCAGAATTACGAAGCGTGGAACAAGTTTTTGGTATTTCGAGTCATGTTTATGACTGCAATGCATTCTCCGCTTTATAGACAAAGGATTGGGATGATGAACATCCTGGAGCAGATCTATAATCCATCACCTTTGTACATGGAACGAAGATGGATGGGTGCTTCAGGAATCTACTATATAGCCGCCCACCGGTTTGCTTACCTACAGACCAACCTAAAGAGGATCAAGTTGTTGGAAGACCTGAAAGTCGTGAAACTGTTCATTTTTGTGGAAGCTCACGTAAATTCGACTTTACATATTCAAGGTCGGAGGGTTGAGATGAACTCATATGTATATGAGGAAGTAACTCGTGTAATCCCCGCCGAGACAGGATTAAAGTGTTGGGCTGCCATGAGAAGTATGGATTCCAACGGAAAGGATATCCTGAACTTCCAATGACTTATCGATTCCTGAAGATCCATGATCCAAAACCTTACTATTACACAGTTCATGCCGATAAATGCAATACAACGTTATTCTCCCCAAACTAAATGTAACAATTGGCTTATCATCACATGAAATGTTGTATTCGAAAAGGCTATGCCCATGTAAATACAAATAAAGACTTCTTTTTATCAATGTCTGGCTGTGCATAAGAGTTGATAAAAAGTTAAATAGCTACATTGTATACGAGATAGCTGAATTAAAGATAAGCTAATGTCAATTATCGTATAATAATGTTAAGAAAACCTTTATTCATGCACAACCCCAGGTACAGGTTCCTAATTCGCCTTCTACATCAAGCACTGTTGTGATCCAGGAGAAGAAGTTCCTTCTCAAGCAGATTAAGCCACCCGAGTTTGATGGGAGAGACAGATTCATCCAGGCTGTTGCTGAAATTTGGATTGAATCCATGGAGGATTACTTCGAAGCAGCCGGTACTGCACCCGCCAATCAGGCTATGCTTGCCAAGTTAAAGCTCACCGGCGAGGCCAGACTTTGGTGGAAGCAATGGTGCAGGGATCAAGGGATCGCAGAGGGATCCATTACCTGGGAGAAGCTGAAGAAAGCCGTGCAGGGAAGATACTTACCACCTACATATCGCACGCAGAAAATGAACGAGTTCTACGAGCTAAAACAGCTAGGACTCACTCTTGACGCATACTACTCCAAATTCATCTCACTTTTAAAGTATGCGCCACAGACGGACATGACACAGCAGGTGTCCAAATTTTGTGCGGGTTTAAATCCACCAGTAAATACCCGTCTCGAATCTATGCGTCCATCAGATCTTCAGGATGCACTCGTTCGAGCGGCACCTATAATTCAGGAGGTGCAAGCTAGACCAAGGGGTAACAAAACTTGTCTTATAATGACCCGAACAGAGGATCATTCAGATCTCAAATGAAGAGAGTTTAAGGTCATAATCAAGGACAAAGAAAGAAAGCAAGGACGAATAACGTCAACAACTTTGTTCCTACTCAAAGTAATGGCCGAAACCTCCGTTGTTTCCACTGCAACGAACTCGGTCACTTCAAGAGGCAATGTCCCAAGCTTGGCGGAGGACATCGCCAAGCGCCTTTCCAAGGAACAGGCTGTGGTCAAGGAGCCGCTACACGAGGAAGAGGAAGAACCGCCTGCATTGCCAATAGGCAAAGAGTTGAAGAAGAAGAAGATCCGACCATGGAAGCAGGATTCGAAAGAGCGACAGTCCATGCCGCTTTACACAAGAAAGGGCCGAATTGCCAGTTCTCGGTGATTCAGACACCATCGGACTATCAAGGTAAAGGTTTCAAAACCTTGATTGATTGTGGCAGTACACATTCCTTTATCTCACCAGCATGTGCAAAAAGATTAGGAATAGCCACAGTAGAAGCACCTACCCTGCTTGTGGAATTGGCAAATGGTCATGAGGTAACTTGTACCAGGAAAACTGCTAAGGTGGAATTCTTTCTGGGAGGAAAGAAGACTTCAGTTAAATTCAGAGTCATGAATTTAGGTATCCATGAGTGTCTACTCGGAATGGATTGGCTTAAACCTAACGATGCCCACATTCACTGTGGAAAGGGTCAAGTTTCCTTTCGAAACTCTGAAAGGGAATTAGTCACAACTCAAGGTGAGGCAGGAGTGCCAAGAATCCAATTGGCCAAAGTATCTTGGATCATAAAAGGAGTCAAAAAAGGATTACCCGTTTACTTGATCAAACTCAGCAAGTTAGATCAAAAGCAAGAGTCTCATGAAGGACCTTCTTGGCTAAAGGAATACGCGGACGTATTCCCTGAAGAGTTGACCGAACTTCCGCCTCAAAGAGAAGTGGATCATGAGATTAGGTTAGTACATGGAGCTGCGCCAATTGCCAAGAGACCTTATAGAATGTCCATACCAGAAGCAATTGAGCTGAAGGAACAACTCAAGCAACTGTTAGATCAGGGCTACATCCAGCCTAGCAATTCACCGTGGGGAGCTCCAATACTATTCCAGAAAAAGAAAGATGGGACACTTCGACTATGTATTGATTACCGAGGGTTGAATCAATCAACAGTCAAGAACAAGTATCCTATTCCTAGAATAGATGAGCTTCTTGATTGTCTTCAGGGTGCAAAGATCTTCTCCAAGATTGATCTCAGGTCAGGTTACTATCAGATAAGGATCAAGGAAGAAGATATCCCAAAGACGGCCTTCAATACAAGATATGGGCACTTTGAGTTCCTGGTTATGTCATTCGGGCTTACAAATGCACCTGCCACCTTCAATAGGTTAATGCAGGATATTTTTAGGCCATATCTTGATGATTTCGTACTTGTCTTCTTCGATGACACTTTAGTCTATTCTAAACAGGAAGAAGATCATGAACCTCAACTTCGGATTGTCCTTGAGACAATGAGGTCACATAAGCTATATGCAAAAATGAAGAAGTGTGCATTCTTCAAGCGTCAGATTGAATATCTAGGATTCATAGTTTCATCAAAAGGAATATCAGTGGACCCAGCCAAGGTCAGAGATGTGCTTGAATGGCCAACACCAGTATCTGTCAAAGAAATACGCAGCTTTCTTGGATTGACAGGATGGTATAGGGTCTTCATCAAAAACTATGCTTTGATTGCAGCACCTCTGACAGATTTACTAAAGAAGCAGACTTCCATTACATGGTCAACTCCCGAACAAAATAGCTTCGACAGATTGAAGCAAAGTTTGGTATCAGCACCTATTCTAAAACTTTCAGACCTCAATAAGGATTTTGAGGTAGTAACTGATGCTAGCATTCTTGCCTTGGGGTGTGTACTTATGCAGGAAGGTGATCCAATAGCATACTCTTCAAGGAAATTGAAGAGTCATGAAAATAATTATGCTACGCATGATCTGGAATTACTAGCTGTCATCCATGCTCTAAAGCTTTGGAGACACTAGTTGTTGGGTAACAAGTTTACTCTAGTAACCGACCATAAGAGTCTCAAATGGATCTTTACCCAGAACGAGCTCAACATGAGGCAATGTCGGTGGATTGAAGTGTTGGAGGAATATGATTTTGAAATCAAGTACCGACCAGGGAAAGAAAATGTAGTTGCCGATGCACTTAGTTGCAAGGCATTCCTAAATTCCCTAATCTTGCAGAATCCATCAACGACCAGATCTCTAGCTACAAAGGTATCCATGCCAAACAACCCTATACTTGAGTTAGCTAGAGAAGAAGCATGCCATGATTTGGCCTACCAATTAATGCTAAAGGAGATCTCTATCAAGGATCAGAATCAAAAGTTGCAAGCTAAGTATCAGGAATTCTCCATTGATAATGGACTTGTCTACTACAGAACAAGGCTGTGTATACCAGCAAGCCAATCACTTAAGCAGAAGATAATGTGGGAAGCTCATAATTCCCCTTTCGCAGGACATCCTGGCTATGCTAAGACTCTTAATGCAGTTAGGAAGAGCTACCATTGGGAGAGGCTCTTAGGTGACGTTCTCAAATATGTCACTGAGTGTTTGTCTTGCCAACGTATCAAAGCCGAACATGTCATGATGCCAGGGAAATTGCAACCGCTTGACATTCCCCAAATGAAATGGGAATTCATCAGTATGGATTTTGTTGTAGGCCTACCCCAAGTCCAGGGAGGATACAATTCCATCATGGTTGTGGTTGACATGCTTACCAAGGTTGCACACCTTATTCCAGTAAAGACAAACTATAAAGCCTCCGACATTGCAAGATTGTTTATCAAAGAGATATTCAAACTACATGGTTTACCCAGAAGAATCATTAGTGATCGAGATTCTCTCTTCACATCACACTTCTGGAAAGCTATCTTTGAAGCTATTGGGACTCAACTCTGTTTTAGCACCGCCTATCACCCCCAAACGGATGGCCAAACAGAGCGAGTAAATCAAGTCATCGAGGATATGCTTAGGGCATACTGCTGTCGAGAGCCGAAGAGGTGGATTCAATACTTGCCATTGGTTGAATTTGCCTACAATGCTTCTTACCAACAAAGCATTCAGATGACCCCTTTCCAAGCATTGTATGGTCATGACTGTCGAAGTCCCCTAAATTTTTCCGATCCAACCTTAAGGGTTGAAGCTTCAAGACAAATGTTGGAAGACATGGATGATCAAATAAGGTCAATAAGACAGGACATCCAAGCGGCCAAGGATAGACAGAAGGCATACGCGGATTTGAAGCGTCAAGAAAGAGTCTTCGAAGAAGGAGACATGGTCTTCATTCGCGTACGCCCTAAAAAGAATTCTCTATCCCTAGGAGATTGCAAGAAGCTAAGTCCAAGGTATTGTGGGCCGTACAAAATCCTCAAATGCCTAGGACCCAATGCTTATAGATTGCAACTCCCTGAGAACCTAAAGGTTCACAATGTATTCCATATCAGCCTATTGAAAAAATATGTACCCAACCCTAACCATGTACTTGATGACCAACAAGTTGTAATGCCTAGTCAAGGAGTCCTTGAACTAAGGCCTGATAGGATCTTAGATGTTAGGGAGAGACAGTTAAGATCCAGAACCTTCAGAGAATGCCTCGTCCAGTGGAAAGACTATCCCGAAGAGGATGCCACTTGGGTACATCAAGGCACTCTCAACCACCATAACCCCCAGTTTATCTCAAGATTAGGACATCTCGATTTCTCTAAGGGGGAGAGAATGTAATATATATCAAATATTTATTTTTTCCCTCTCTCGGCGGCGCGTCGTGCTGGATGGGGGGAAGGGGATAGAGGAGCCAACAAGCTCCTCGCTAGAGCTTGCTCGGCTTCACAACCATGCGAATGGACACGTTGAGGGGGGAGGATTCCCTCCCCTCCCCTATATAACTAGGGAGGGCCGCAGGCTACAGGGAGGAAGGGAGAACGACCGTGGAAGCCACTATACTGCTGGCCTGACTGACGAAGAGGAGGAGAGGGAGCCGTCGTGAGTCGCCACTGGACCGAGTGCACCACCACCTGCAACGCCGCTACTGCCGTTGCCGCCATCATCTACCGCCTCCATCCTCTCTCCCCACGTGGCCTTCGAGCCACAGAAGCTTCAAGAAGCTTCTTGAAGCTTCTAGGGGGGGGCTCCTTAAGCCCCCCTTCCTATACCTTCATTTACCCTTTCACCCCCCCCCCGGTTTTATCCCCTTCTACCCTTCCACCCCTCCCCCTGTTTTTAAACCCTTAACCCCTTCTCGTGGGGCCATTAAACCCCCCTCTGTGCTTTATTAGCCTTAAGGCCTTTCTCCCTTAAGGCCCTTCCCTTGGATGGAACCCCCCAAAGAACTAAGGCTTGAAAAGTCTTATCCACCTTAACCCCCGTGTTTAACTTATTACCCCCTTCTTGTGCTTTTTACCCCCTTTCACCCTTCCCCTTTCCCCTTGGGTCGGAACTTACCCCCGTGTGTCCAGAAAGCCCTTGAAGATCCCCTTTTTTTTTAATACCCTTTCAAGGCCCTTCATATGTTTGCGAAACCACACTTACACACTCCCTTTTTACCATGTATATACCCCTATAGGGCCTTTTTAGGCTTTGTAAACCCTTCCCTCCCAAAGAAGCTAAGACCTTAAAGGTCTTATTACCCCCTTCTCATGGTCAATCCCTTAAGGACTCCTTGCCTCGAAAGAGAGAAGAAGAGTATTGAAGCGACGGTGGAATTCTGAAAAGGAGTGTAAAGCTGCCTTCACGTTTGAAGGATTACAACTGCGATGCCGCCTAAGAAAATCCAAGGAGTAGCTGCGAGAGGGTCATCTCCCGGTATCCATGTGGATATCTCACCCCAAAACCAGGTGGATATTTCAAGAAGACCTTCTCTCTCCTCTTTTCCCAAGCTGCCATGGAAGCTCCAGCTCAAGAATCTCAGAAATTCTGCTTCCCCTCCTCTTCCTCAACAAGATTGGCTAGTCCTATGGTGTTCCCCTCAGTGGGAGAAGCACATTGAGCAGCAGCACCTCCTGGTTCAACCCTGCTTGTGGCCCCCAGAAGCAGCCCGAAATTTGCGGTGCAAAAAACGGGCTGCTTCCTGGCCTGCAGGGCAGCCCCCCCAGCCCTCCCTCCTTCTTGGCTTCAGTCCTGGCCCTTGGCAACCCTTTTGGGCAGCATTAGGGACATTTTCCTCAGCCCTTGGACTTCCCTTTGGCACTCAAGAGACCCTGGTCTGTTGCAGTCCATGGCAGCCATGAAACCTTGGCATCAAGCTCTGAAATCCTGAAGATTTTGGTCTCTCCTTGGTCCCCGGGTGTCCCTCTTGAGTATTGCTCAAGATTTCAGCCATCAAGAAGAACGGGAAGAAGATCACAAGCAAGATTTGAAGGCATGCACTTGTGGGCAGCCATGGCTATGGAGTAGGACCTCCATTTTAGCAAGAACTCTCATGGGGAGGTCCTGAACCATCCTGCCCCAAGCTTGATTTCACCCTTTCTTGAGGAAGCATACCCATTTTGGAGCCATGGAGCATTCGGGATCAAATGGAGCTCTCGTGGAGGACTGAGGTGGCATCAGTGGCTGCCTTCTTCTCCAAAAGACTCAAGGTAACTGACTCTTGGCTCTCATTCTCTCCGTTTAAGCCTCTTGTTGAATCCCATCCAATTGTTTGAGAGAATGTGTGAGTTCAAGTAGATAATAGGAGACCCAGACCTTGAATGCATGCTGATTAATTGTCCCAGTCATTTCTCTTTGATCTTATAGTTCTGAAATGGATTTTACTCATGCTAAAGCTTCATTGTGATTATGTTTTGCTTACCCATAACCCGTTTGGCTTTTTGTGAATTGGCTGAGCCAAGAAGTGAAAAAAAAATCCATTGTATAAGGGTGAGTAGGCAATGAATCACTGCCGGAAAGCTCCCTATCCCTATTTCCCATTCCAATTCCATGCACTTCATGAAAAGCCCAAAATTTTGATTCCAGAAATGCATTTCATGCTGGTTGTTTAATTAATAAATGTCTGCCATGTATATTCCGGGTGAGGAAAAGCCCGATGCCAGGCGAGGTGGCAAGACAAAAGAGGGGTGACCCCCCCTTGCCATCAAAGACCCTGAAGGGGTGCACAACCCAGCCCGAGGGGGAACTTTGCCCACCTCCCGGTGATCCGGAGCCCAAAGAATTATTGTAAGTGCAGGTACATTTGATGGAATAGCCCGAACCCTGATCACTTGAGCCTACAAACCCCTACATGCATTGGTAATGTCATAAGCCGCTTGGTAATGTATGGTGGATGCAATGCAAGAAGGGCAGGGAATGCAGTGTGGAACTGGTCTCAGCAATAAGCTATGGATGCAAATAATATATGGCTTTATGGGGCATTGAGAGCCACCATTGAGGCCCTGGATGTCTGGAATAAGACCCTTACCATTGGGATAAAGTATGCTTCTTGAGGGAGCCTTTGCAGGATATTGCAGACAGCCAGTCCTACACAGTCAGCCCACAAGAATTGATTACAACAAAGCCTCTTTGTGTGACTGAGCGCAAGCTCTATAGCTTGACTCGAAGAGGGATTTTTCCCCTTCGATCTGAGCTAAAAATCTCCCCATTTCGCCTTACGGTTTGGGAGATACACTTAGTTTTGTGCCCAGAGGTACTGTGGGACAGGCAGCAGTCCTACACAGTTAGCCCACAAAAACTGATTACATCAAAGCCTTCTCGTGTGACTGAGCATGAGCTCTATAGCTTAATTCGAAGAGGGCATTTTCCCCTTCGATCTAAGCTAAAAATCTCCCCATTCCGCCCTACGGTTTGGGAGTTACACTCAGTTTTGTGCCCAAAGGTACTGTGGGACAGGCAGCAATCCTACATAGTCAGCCCACAAAAAGTGATTACAGAAAAGCCCTGATCATTTATTGTTGGAGACATTTTTACATAGCCTCGTAGAGGGGATCGAGGGCTTTCATTTGAATTAGAAAGTTTGGCAATCAAAGTTCCCTAGCTCAAGTCATCATCATTTCTGTAACAGGGGGTCTGGTAGACTGTACTTGGGATGGCAGGCCACAAGGGTAAAGCAAAGGCCCAGGAGGGATTTCAGCGTGAAATAAGGGACTCCCGTGCCTCAATGAACGATCCTAGCTCAGCCCAGGAGGATCGTGAAGACTTGTTTGAAGAAGGTGTCCCCGAGATAGATCACTTATCTCTACTCAACCAAACCCTATGCCAACATGAGACCCGTCATGCTGATCGACATAGAGAGATGGAGCAACGCCACAGGGAGATGGAAACCCACCAAGATCAGCGTCATTCCAAGATGTCCCGCCATTGCTCCCCCCTCGGATCGACCCAAGGAGTATGTCCCTCCCCATGAGGCTAACCGCCCTTCCCCCTTGGAGACCGGGCGGCACAGCCCACAAGGTCTTGGTGGTACCCATGGCATTTCCCATAGCACTTATGAGACGGGTGAGCCCTTCACTCGGCATGATGAGCGCCTCCTTCCCTCCCCCGTTACGAATCCTTCCAGCCCGTCATTGGCACCCCAACTCCCCCGTAACGGAAGCTACTTGCACACTCAAGGGAATGGCCCCAATGCAAGCCGTGGGCATCATGGATTGCACGGAGTGCATGGGCAGCATGTATATGGCAATGGGCAGCATGCATATGGTAATGGGCAGCATGGATATTTTGGACACCAAGGTCCTAATGGGCAATTTGGTCCTCATGTAATGCACGGGCAACATGGCCCCCATGGGAATTTTGGACAGCAAGGCATGTATGGGCAACATGTAGCACATGGCATTCATGGGCAACCAGGCCCAAATGAGCTGCGTGACAAGATCGTGTTTACAAAATTCAATGGGCAATCCTCATCCCCAGCCAGTTGAACTAGAGGAATGGACCTCTAAATTGGAAGCCTACTTTCTCATCTACCCCCGTACCGATGAAGCAAAGATCATTTTTGCCTCCCTTCACTTAGAAGGTTTTGCCCACACATGGTGGAGATTTGTTCAGCGAGAAAACCAACAGTTTCGTGATTGGGAAGAGTTCAAGATGCATATGATCCAAGTTTTTGTCTCGCTGGTGGAAAAAGAACGCTTTGCTAGGCAATGGTATCAGTTTGATCAGCGAAATCTCACCGTGAGGGAGTACACCAACCAGTTTATGAACTTATCCATGTATGTTGAGGCAGTTAGTGATGAGGCCAAATTGCATAAATACATTTATGGGCTGGATGCACATCTCTCAGCTGATGTAATGGCTCAAAAGCCAGGCACCCTGTTTGCAGCCATAGAATTGGCCGAATGCTATGGTCGAAAGTACTGCCGCAATGAGAGCACGCAGCCCATTGCCGAACAGCAAAGATACCCTAGTAGGAAACCCCCATATGCTACTAATTATCGCAGCAATAATGCAGGGAATGGCAGCCCCAAAATTCCTACTTACCCCACTTTTAATGCTGAAAGGAAATATGGCAGTTTTGGGACAGCACCACCCTTCAAAAGCGACCCAAAGTATGCTGAAAATAAGGCCAGGAATGGCTTCGGTCCCAACAGTCAAAAATTCATTCCTCCTGAAGTTGTCAAGGATAGAAAAGCCAAAGGCTTATGTTTCAAATGCAGGGATAAGTACACGACTGATCATGCATCGAAATGCCCCTTTAAGAACGCCACTGTCAAGTTTAATAGCATGTATGTGCTGAAAGATAGTGACAAGCTGGAAGAGGACATGCATGACAGCTCTCAAATAATGACACTTGCTGAAAATGTTGAATATGAGGAGGATATTGATCCCGATCAGTTTTATGACTCACGGACGGGTTCCCTTTTGACCCCGGTGGCTGCCCCGTTGATAACATGCTTGGGAATGAACCTTGGCACCCCTCATTCACCACTATATCAGCCTGCTCAATCTCCATGGATGCATGGACCAGCTCTAGGAGTCCGAACACCTTACGGGCGCATGGTAGCATTGATGGCAAGAGTGTATACATCCTCATAGATAGTGGCAGCACACACAGCTTTGTAAATAAATCAACTCTTAGCTGTTTGGCATGTGTTCCCACTGAATTACAGCAACCCCTTCGGGTTCAAGTGGCCAATGGAAATGAGGAAGTGAACTCCCATGTATACACACAAGTGTCTCTCATCCTGGCTGAAAATTACACAGCAAAGGTGGACTTGATTACCCTTTATATGGGCCCCGTGGATATTGTATTGGGATGTGATTGGCTTCAGCAGTTGGGAAAAATCTCTATGGACTTCTCTCAGCTGTACATGGAGTTTGTAATGCATGGGCAGCTTGTACACTTGGAGGGAATCAAAGAAAATGCAGATTTTCAGCTTATAACAGCAAGACAACTCAAAAAGGAATTCAAGAAGAGCTCCCAAATCTTTGTCTTGCATTTGCATAAGGATAATGATGACCAACACACCTTGGGGAAGCAAAATGCAGTCTTAAAAGCACTTTTGGTTAAGTATGAGGACCTATTTCAGCCTCCCACTACCCTTCCCCCTAAAAGATTGGTGGATCACCCGATCGACTTGGAGCCCCATGCCAAGCCCATCAATAAACCCCCGTACAGACTCTCTAAATGTGAGAGAGAGAAAGTAGCAAAGCAAGTCAAGGAGCTCACTGAGATGGGATTCATAGAGCCTAGCTCTTCCCCTTATGCCTCCCCGGTCCTATTGGTTAAGAAAAAGGACGGATCTTTCTGGTTGTGCATTGACTACCATGATCTCAATAAGATCACCGTCAAAAATAGATACCCCATCCCTCGAATTGATGACTTGCTTGATGAACTCAAGGGTGCACGCTACTTCACTAAGATTGATTTGCGATCCGGTTACCACCAAATCAGAATGCGGGCGGGTGATGAAGTCAAAACAGCCTTTTGGACTGACCGTGGCTTGTATCATTTCCTTGTCATGCCATTTGGGCTCACAAATGCCCCCGCCACATTTCAGTGCTTAATGAACAAGATATTGTAGCCATGGCTTTTTAAGTTTGTGTTGGTATTCTTTGATGATATACTCATTTACAGCAAGTCAATGCATGAGCACTTGAAGCATGTTAGACAGATTTTTGATGTACTGAGGGAGCACCGTCTCTTTGCCAAAGAAAGCAAGTGTGTCTTTATGCAAACGGAGGTTGAGTACTTAGGACACATCGTTAGTGAAAAAGGCATCCAAGCTTATCCTAGAAAAGTGCGATGTGTCCGGGAGTGGCCCACCCCCACTACCACTACCTCCTTGCATGGTTTTCTTGGTCTCTCCTCCTTTTATAGGAGATTTATTCGCCATTATGCCACAATTGCAGCCCCATTAACAGACCAGCTAAAAAAAGAGGCTTTCCTATGGGATGAATTGGCTACCCACAGTTTTCAGCAGCTCAAAGACTTGCTCACCTTAGCCCCCATCCTCGTATGCCTTGATTTTTCAAAGGATTTTACCATTCAGTGTGATGCTAGTGGACGGGGTATTGGTGAAGTTTTGCTGCAGGAACATGGGGTAATAGCATTTGAGAGCCGAAAATTGGATGATAAAGAGAGAGAGTTGCATGTCTATGATCAAGAGATGTTGGTAGTCATTCATGCTATCAAAAAGTGGCATCACTACTTGTATGGCAGAAGATTTAAGGTAAAAAGTGACCACCGTGTGCTCAAATATTTCTTGACTCAGCCCAACCTCACTCCCAAACAATGTAGATGGGTGGCGACACTACAAAACTATGACTTTGAGATTGCCCACACCCGTGGAAAGGACAATGTAGTGGCCGATGCACTCTCTCGCATGTGGGCATGCAAGGTCTCATCCATCACTGAAATCCACCATGATTGGATTGAAGAGCTCCAAGAGGCATGCTTGCTTGATGCTGAATTCAGCCCTCTTTTCCAGAAATTATAACAAGGTGTCTTGGATGAGAATTCCCAATATCAGCTCCATAATGGCCTCATTTGGATCCATGGCCATATTGTGATTCCCCATGCCTCTCCCTTCACCCAAAGGATCCTTGAAGAGATGCATTCTTCCCCGATTGCTGGCCACTTAGGGGTCTTCAAAACATATGATTGAGTTTCAAAAAGCTTCCATTGGAAAGGCCTATGGCAGGATGTAAAAGACTTTGTGTCTAGATGTGTGCCTTGCCAACAAAATAAAGATAGCTCTCTTAAACCGGGTGGTTTGTTGCAGCCTTTACCTATTCCCGAAGGAAAATGGATCCACATTACCATGGATTTCATCACTGGTTTACCTACAACCAAGAAGGGTTGGGATAGCATTTACGTGGTAGTTGACCGACTCACTAAAGCAGCCCATTTCATCCCTACAAAATCCCAGTTTACAACATCCCAAGTTGCCACTCAATTTATGGAGCATGTTTTTAAGTTTCATGGCTTGCCCCAAGTCATAGTACATGACCGAGACACCAAATTTATGAGTCAGTTTTGGCAGACCATTTTCAGCTCCATGGGGACCAAATTGGCTCCGTCTACAGCCTATCATCCCCAAACGGATGGGCAGACCGAAAGAGTCAATAAGTGGCTTGAAACTTATTTGCGACATTTTTGTCATGATGTGCAGAATTCCTGGGATGTATGGCTGCACTTGGC
The DNA here is from genome assembly GCF_053477565.2 of Lygodium microphyllum. Taxonomy (NCBI): domain Eukaryota; kingdom Viridiplantae; phylum Streptophyta; class Polypodiopsida; order Schizaeales; family Lygodiaceae; genus Lygodium; species Lygodium microphyllum. The sequence goes on along the minus strand of NC_141152.1, from coordinate 2,014,679 downwards.
TGAATTTTCTTACAACAACTCCACTCATTCAAGCATTGGAGTCTCTCCCTTCGAAGCATTGTATGGTTATCGGGTGCCCCTTCCTACCGTGATCTTCAATGAAAAGCTCAACCCCTTGGGAAAAGAAGAGCTGGACCGCATGCAAGCTCCACTTCAATAATGCAAGGTAAACCTCAAAAGGGCTCAAGAGCACATGAAGCTCCATGCTGATGCAAAAAGAAGGCCCCTTGACTTTCAAGAGGGTGAAATGGTACTCCTCAAGGTCCCCAAATCCCGTTATGCCACACTAAAGGACGGCTCTTGCAACAAATTGGCACACCGTTACTATGGGCCCTACAAGATCATTAAGAAGGTCGGAGATTTGGCGTACCATCTCCAACTCCCTTCCACCACTAAGATCCATGACGTCTTCCACGCGAGCCAATTGAAACCTTTCATTGGCACTCCAAAAGATCATGTAGAGGAGCTCCCACCCATAGATGAGGAGGGCCTTATTCAATACATTCCGGAAGCGGTCATTGGACAACGTGAAAAGCAACTCCGCACCCGTTCCATACATGAATACTTGATCAAATGGCAAGGCCTACCAATAGAGGAAGCCTCTTGGCGCCCAGCATCTATATTGGATGAATTTCCACACCTCAAGGAGGCTGTGTTGGCTAGTACCTCACCATGACCCCTGTTTTGGGTTGCAGTCTGCGTCTGGACAGCCACCTGTTTTGTACCAGATTTGGTCCTGGTCCACTCTCAGCCCCATCCTCCATACATGCCCAGAAAGTATACCTCGAGGGCTCCGTTCCGACACCTTACTTGCCCTGATCGGAGTTCCCTAGTGGAAGTTATGGCTATTTTTCTCCAGCCATACCATCTAGGACTGCACACTAGAAATTCCTGGACAGCCCTTTATTTTGTACCAGTTTTGGTTCTGACCTGATTGCAGCCCTGCCCCAACCACATGGGCTGAAAGTACATCTCATGGGCTCCGTAACGACACCTCAATTGTCCCATTCGGAGTTGCCCACACAAAGTTATGGCTGATTTCCTACAGCACACTCTTATAGTCCATGACTACATCCCTTGTTTTTTAGGACAAAAACTTCATGAGATGGGATGGTTTGTAATGAACGGGGATAACGGGAATGTGGCATGGGAACATACCAGTCACACTGACAGTATATAAGGTGTAAGAGGGTATTTTGAAGCATCACAGAAATTATCAAGAAACTCTCTTTTCACCTTCTCAAACTCCCATGGCTTCCTCTTCTTCTTCCTCTTTCCCTCTTTTTCTTTCTTCTTCTTGCCTTTCTCTCTCCTCTCCCTCTTCTTCTGCAGTCCTTCTCTCTCTTTTCCCTTAGGACAGTTAGGTCTTCTTCATTACAAACCCCCTCCTTGAATATCACCACATTTCATAGAGCCCATCAAACCAATGGCTATGAGAAAAGTAGTTTCAAGAAAAACACCCAAAATGAGCTATTATCTTCTTACAAAGAAGTCAAGGACACTTACACTACACATAAACAAATGGACACATCTGGAGATCATAGAATGTGCCAAAGAAATGGCTAAGGAAAAATAGATATAGGGAAAATGCCGAACACATGTTTTATCTATTTACTCCAAGTCATTCCTTACTTTACTCTTACAAAAGAAAATGTTTTCCTATTCTTTCACAAATTTAAGATTATGATAGTCATCCTAGAGATCAAGGAATGCTTGGATTTTTTATGGAGATGATGATGGATCTTGAAATTATGCTTATCATGAACATGAGCAATATTGGATGAGTTTTTTTAAAAAGAGAGGAAAATACCCCTTTTCTATACTTTCAATTTGTATAATATGGAACGAAAGATAGGGGGGAAATCTAGTGATCCATCCTCACTATCCCAAGGTCCTAGATTCTAGTGGGATAGTAAAATATCGAAGAGTCTAGTAATGATAGATTTATAGCATTGGGTCAATTGTAAGTTTTGTTGAGAGATAAGGATCACTTAGACCTTTTGACCCATGAGATTCAAGGTGACTTTACATGGAAAAATTGCAGTAATAGGGAGTTGATCAAGAGGGCTAGGATATACGTATACACATCCTAGATAAATGAATATATCCTTATGGATGGAATACTAACAAGGTTGGGTGGATACAAAGTAGAGGCCTCAAACCCTTTCACCATAATTGTAGCTTACATAAGAAGGAATGCTAGAAATATAAGGGGAAGATTTTGCACATCCTTCATCATTATCACAAGCCCCCAATTCTAGTGGGGGACTATAATATGGTAGAGCATACAGGTGAGAAAGTTAAAAGGTTAGGTTATATGGTGACTCATGCTAAGAAATGATATCAAAATTTTCTCAAGGGTCACCATGACCTTTAGTGCAAGAGTAACTATGGCTTTACATGGTAGAACTAGAACAATGGGAATCAGAAAAAAGGCTAGGCTAGCATAGAGTAAATTTGAACTCAATAATAGCACCTAGTGGTTCAAATGCTAAGTTAAGGTAGGAAAGAGTACATCTATGTCCCATCACCACCCCAATGTTCTCACTCTCAAGATTCTACAAAAAAAATGTTGGTTGTATTGTGCTCTAGAGCTAATTAAAGGTTAGAAGTCATTGGTTTCAAACAATACCCTAGATATTTCACCTAAACTCCTTAGTGGAAGAGGTAGTAGTCTATATATGGTTCAAAAACTTTTGCAAGTAGTGTAGGGAAATGGTATAATGTGTCAAGGGAATCAATCCTTTGTTTTCAAAATATGAAAGAATGCCAATCAAGCCAAATGCAAAAGTAGAGATTATCTCTTTAGGTAGCTTTAAGGAATGGAAACTTGAAAGTAAAATGCAACTAGGGCTTCTTACACATGCAAGAGAGGCAATCAAATTCATCATGAGTCCTTTAAAAGAAGAAGTTATATAGTTCAATGAAATATAAACATTCTTTATGAACTAATGGTTGCATATGATAGATAGACCTATTAAAGCCACATACAAGTTATTGGTGCAAAAACAAGAGCAAGTCTACATCCCATTGCTAAGAAAGAGAATGGTAGTGAATTGCCCTTGAAGAGGATAATCTAGAAGTATCTCTACATCACTTCATAAACCTTTTTAATAAAACACCCTCTTGCTTGGAGAAGCCACATAGAAAATTTTTGAGTCTAGCAAACTAGTTGTCCTCACACTCATCTTTTCTTGCATCCCAATTGGAGGTGAGATATTAGGAAACAACTTCTAAAATCCATTTTGAGTCTAAAGGAATGCAAAAGCCTAGGTATTAATAAGATGCTAGTGTAATTGTTTAAACATTTCAAAGCCCATGTTTCTTGATCATCTCCTTTAGATATGAGTAGAAGTTGTTGAATTCAAACCCCTACTCTTCTATGTTAATGAAGTGGTAATCAAGTTAACTCATAAAAGGGATGGGTGAAAAGACCTTTCTAGCTAGAGACCTGTAACACTGCTAATAAGTGGTAATAAAGTCTCATAAAAGGAGTGGGATTAGAGACCTATAACACTGGTAATGAGTGGTAATTAAGGTAACACATAAAAGGGGCGGGAGAGAATAAAACTATAAGAAGAGAAGCACTACTAAATCTAACTCAGTTGAGGTTAACTTGTAATTCCACAATCCCAACCTATAATTCAAGAACATGATTTTTTGCATAATCGCCAATCACAAATGTTTACAGGTCATATCTACATACATCGTATCCATTCTTCACCAATAGTGGAATCATAGTGGCCATCTCAGATGCTACAATATTTTTGGACCAACCCCATTTTCCTTCATGTTATGAAGTGTATGAGACTCAAAATAACCTCACTAACCATTGATATCTCTTTATAACCTTGTCTCCATAAAAAAATCTTTGTAACTCCATTCAAAGATTCTAGTTCTGTCAATTAACTAACAATTACTACAATAGTACTTCTATCCTACATCCATGAATGGGTAAGGACCATGCTAATGTTGGACTGATGATTTTAATGAATATAACTTACTCCTTCCCAACAATTATTGATGAAAACACAAGCATTCACCAACATGATATGCAAAGAAAGCATTTACATTAGAGATTTTGAAAGGAAACCTTGTAGCCATAAGCACGGAGAGGTAGAACTTTGAAGAAAATTCCAATTAACATCAAGTTTTGAATATAATGTTATTGAGGAAAGATTCTTCTTCCTATTCAATTCTTCAAGTTGGTCACATTTTCTACCATTAAATGAGACCTCAATCTCTTTCCATCACACGTATTTTGCAATACTGTAGGCCTTTTCTAGTCCAAAGCTACCAAATTCCATTTCAAGGAATCAAATGCATGAGTTAACTCCATACAACATCGAAGAGATAGAGAAAGAGAATCTATTATATAATGTTGAACAATTTTGCGTTATTGAGGCCCCTTTCTTCATGATAGAATAATGTCATGATCACAAATTACATGTGAAACAAAAATTAGCCATGTGGGAGACATAGTTGAAGCTTTCCCTAGTCTTAAGGCCTCTACTAAAGTTAGAAATTACAAGCATCATTCTTCTTGCCCCCACTTATTCCATTGTGAGCATGTGGGCTAACTTGCTTATTCCATAGGGTAAGAGTGATTACAACATTTACATCTCTGCTTACAGTTGGTGCCCTAATCAAGTGTCAAAACTTGGAGTTGACATGGAGATGAACTTGCTTGAACTCGCAAGAAGACACAGAAGCATAGTATGATTGAGTTACAATAATTTGGAGTAAGCATGACCAAAAGGGGACATGACTAGCCCACTCTACAACTTGTTTTCATACCGGACCATCAAGCATCATTCTTCTTGCCCCCACTTATTCCATTGTCAACATGTGGGTTAACTTGCTTCTTCCATAGGGTAAGGGTGATAACAACATTTACATCTCTACTTCCAGTTGATGCCCTAATCAAGAGTCGAAACTTGGAGTTGACATGAAGATGAACTTGCTTTAACTTGCAAGAAGTCATAGAAACATAGTATGATTGCCTTATAAAAGTTTGGAGTTGGGATTAACAAAAAGGAACATGATTGGCCTACTCCAAAACTTGTTTTTATATTGCATTGGATCATCAAATTGAGAACTGTAAGTCGTCCAACTAATCTTATGAGCGTGTGATGAGGGTCCAACATTGTGTGCTTGGTCTGAGGTTGATGGTTATCATCATCTTGTGATGAGGGCCCTAACATCGTGTGCCAATTGGTCTAGTGGTTGACGGGGGTGGCTTTTGATCTGCGCTAGGTACTCGGAGGATCGCTCCCTGGCTTGACACGTGACGGCTACTTTGCAAAGGGTATGAGGGGTCCTCATGGTGTACTTTTGCTCCCTCCTACATCTAGGAAACATTATTCAGCTAAATGTATTTGCATCAAAAACGATTTATGGTGAGAGTGATGAAATGACATGGTCGGCCCCAGAGGCGAGTGTATACAAAACAGAAAGCGCACTCTTTTGGTATGGGATACCAGCAGAGGAAGGAGAAACAATCGTTACATGACTTTGGTTATTCATTGCTGCTTTCCCCCGTTTTTTCATTGGAATTACTCCAAAGCTAGCTCATCCATCCACTACTTTGGATGGTCAAGTAGTGGCTTCAAGCTTGGTGATAAGTTGCGGCACCGATTTCAGAAACAGCCTTATGAATAGCTCCCCATGCGACACGAAAGGGACACAACTGATTGCCCTTGCAATTAATGTGTGTGCCGCACATTGAGTGTCTGAGTGCTATCTAGAAGGTAAACTGCTGACACTCGTAAAAATGATTATTGGGTGAGTGATTATTGTGTGCATGGAAGATCATGACATGGAATAGGCAGCTCTACTCTATATTCAACTGACACGAATTAGTTCTTCCATTTAATTAAGAGAGAACGGTTTCGTTGAACGGTGGATACACATGTTCTACAATCCATCACCTAATTTGGATGAGGTCAAATGATTATCTTTGGATGAGCTCAAGGGTCTCGTGAATCATACATAATCAGATTTCTGATTTTCGGGCGAAGTTTGTTCGTCCTGGAAGTATGTAATTTCAACCCCAATCGTTAACGATTAACGATGCAGATCAGAGCCCTTATTAAATTAGTACCCATCATTCCGATCCAGGGGCTTGATGATCTCCCTTCCAGAATCCACAAAGGCGTGCAAGAGGGCAGCCACTCCTGCAGGAGCCTTGCGAGGCTCCATCGATTCCAGCAGTGGAGTGCGTTGCGTCTGCAGCACAATTAATTATAAGGGTCGGCGACGTCATCTCCTTAGTGCTGCAGCTGGTGGAAGTTGGTGCAATATTGATATGGCGACCTGCTCCTGCAACTTCTAGATCCACGCCAGAGGATTTGGGCGCTGTGGAGGTGGTGGCAGGCGCGGGTGCCCTGCTGCTGTTCATGCGGGTGACGTGTCGGAAGCACCGCACAATCAGGTGGATCAGCTCCAGGAGTAGCGAGAGGGCGGCGAGCACGGGGAGAATGGTGATGCCTGCACGCTGCATTACTGAACCCGGGGTCAGCATGGCAAGACCAGAATAGGTGTTATACCAGCCCATGGCGAGCATGGCCACGGCGAAGATGCGATGGGAGGCGGCCCAAAAGGTGCGGCGCAGACCCGCGTTTGGCTTTGGGCGGAACATGGCTGTGAGCACCTGCACGCAAAGGAGAGTAAATATGGATATGCCGACACAACGGTGAGGGCGTGGCCCATGGCCCTGGAGCGTGCCGATGGCGATTCCCGTGAGGAAGCCCGGTACGGCAAGGAATACGGTGCCAAAGCACTGCAAGGCTCGGTGGATGCTGAACCAGGCCGTGCCGCTTGCAGCACCGGGTACGAGTAGGCGGACGTAGCGGGGCTCCATGGCGCCGAGTGCCAGGACGACGTCCCAAGCCAGGATGTTAAGGAAGGCGTGCGCGAGCTTGAGCTTGTGGTTGGGCAACGTTACCTTGAAGGGGGCGCCACCGGCTCCTCCTGCAGAGGCCGCCATGTCTATCTGTCGCATGCCGGAGATCTCCTCGGGGCTGAGGCCATGCATGGCCGGCTGGAAAGTGGTGGTGTCGATGCTGTCGCCCCTTGCCCATACGTGGTTGAGCACACGGCTCTGACCAGGCTGGAGGTGGAGAGAGACGAAGATGGCCACCTTGTTCGTGCTGAAGTCTAGGTCGAGGGCGCTGTCCAGGACTTCGAGGGCAATAGGGCCAGGGCGGAGAGGTCGACCACGCTGCACATCGTAGGTGAGTAGCGAGGGCGTAGAGTTGCCAGGGGCCTGGAAGGCTATGAAGGCCTGTGTTCCAGACATTGCCGGGGCAGAGCCGAGGTTGATACCCCAGCCTACCCAGCCAGCAGAGGAGGTGGGGACACCGGTGAAGAGGATGTCGATAGTGTTGTCGGAGTCGTGGAGGGACCAGGCGAGGCTCGCTCCCTGGACTCCGCCCAGGCCATCACAGTGCGACAAGTGGCCGCCTATAGCAGCGGCGGCGGCGACGATGGCATCTGGCACTTTGGTACTGCACGATGAGCCAGTATCATCGTCGATCAGTGCAGGGGCAGGCGGATGAGCGGTCGTTTCAACACCTGCTGGCAGAGGCGCAGGTGGAATCTGATCATCAGTAGTATGAGGCCGGACGTCGTCGCCGGAGGTAGCGGGCGCTGAGGACGCTAATGACGTACTTGGCACACCAAGCGCTGGAGCTGTCGATGCAGAGAAAGCTGGAGCGGGCTGCGAGGACATTGCAGAAAACACTAACTCGGGCGATAGCGCTGGTGGGGCAGCCGCAGCAGCACTCGAGCCGCTGGCCAGCGGCGGCGAGGATGCCGTGCTGTCAGCAACAATACTAAGCACAGGACGTGGTCCTGCAACGCCCTGCACAGGGATGATGAAGGACGACGTGGGGCTGGCGACCATGAGGAGCATTAACAGGAGGAGGAGACGTGGATCGATTATATTAAGCTTGGAATGTGCTACTCGGAGAGCCGTAGTCATCACGACGAATGCGACGATGTACTCGTAAGTTAGCGCAGCTGTGTACTGTAGTAGTAATTCTGTGCGTGCGCGGCTGTGCGTCTGTGGGGTGTCGTAGGTAGGCAGGAGTAGGACTAGAGCGTTGTGCTTCTTCTCGGTTTGGAGTCTTGGTTGATGGATGGACGCACTGGGCTGCTGCAGGCGGCTATGGATGTCGATCTATTTATCCGTATGATAGATAACACGATGGGAGGGTGGAGGCATTTTGTTTGGTGCATTTCGCGCAAAATGCGGAAAAGGTTAAAATGCTGCTTTTCGGGCAAAATGCGAATATTTGGTGTTATCTAATATCATTCCGCGTTTAAAATGCGGAAAAGGTTTCCATTCGTTAGATTCCGCGATTACTTTTTGCCGCTTCCCCCCTTCCAATTTGCATTTGGGCAAAATGCCCCAGCAAACGGGATGAGAATAATGTTATCGACTTTTCGACTTGACTTGCCGCAATGCGTTGCGTTATAATCAAATAACACTTTTCAAAGCAATATAGAAGTAAATCCGGTCTAATTAAGTAAATATGCATACAATGTCAAAAGCATAAAGCACCACTTAGTTCGCGGTATACAATGACATTTTGGACGTTGTATCAAGTTGTAGCTCCCTTCTTGTGTGGGCACTCAGAAGTCCTTGACTACTTCGGACACTAGCGGAGGGTCCATCTATCATTGTAGCTAGTTTACTGAGCCAAATGTTTTGGAGCGGAGATGGGACAAGGAGATAAGCTTTCTGTAACGGATCCCTACCCCTAACCCTCATCATATGCTTATAACTAACCCGGCCAACGTAGGAGGGGATCTTAAGGGAGGCCTGAAGATGGGAGGGTTCAACAAGCAAGCTATTGCCTCAAAAAGAATATTATTTTTGTGCAAATTGGGGTCGAGAGAGACATCCACATCAAGTCTCATTAGTCCAAGTGGTCTAACCCTACTGCCTTGAGAGGGAAAAACCACATTAATATTGGTTAAAAAGGAAGAACAAGGATGGACAACGAAGGTCAATTTTTTGGATGTATTTATTTTCATAGTCTATGTGTTAGGTTGAAAAAGCTTAGGTGATTCTATTTATGGATGAATGATCGAGAAAACAGATTGACCATACGTTTTGTAGATTAAGGTGATTACCTTTGCATGAATGCAATGGAAATCTATGTCTGATGTAGTAGTGGAGATGGTGACCTTGAGCACATTGACTTTCTGATCATCCAGAACTTTCGAGACACACCAAATCCTTTCCTCTTCAACATCCTAACTCCCACAAAAATGAAGGCATGAGCCCCAAAGAAGCACACAACGATGGCAGCTATAGCTAGCATGTACGTCGCCTTGCAACAATCCAATTGACTAATCACTATTATGGTAGGTACGATAATTGGCAATCGATTTCAATGATGATGATTCCTTCAATGAGGATCTCAGATGTGTACCAATGTAGATGGTCCTTGTGGAAGATCAAGTGCAAGTGAGCATCCAAGGAGACTTAAGCATGCTTTTCTTGAGAGCATTTTGGATAGCAAGCTCCTCATTCTGCTGATGGCCAAGGACGTTGATGGTAACCTTGAGCACATTGACTATCTCAATATAGACCACAAGTTTTATTTGAACTTAGAGCATCATCTACATCATGTGGATCTCGGGTAAGTTACTCATGAATATATGTGTGCATCATGTGGGTTCAAAATAAGGTATCTTTAAAATACATTTTTTACATACAAAAGGGTGTAATATAAAGGGCTTATTTACAAATTGAATAGAAAAAAATTATGTTTTATTTTAAAAAAATCACATATAAGGATATTTAAAAATAGGCATTGAATGCATGTGATGTAGTGGATATACATATAGTAACTTTCGTGAGATGTGGATGTTGTTAGATATGCTCAATGCTCCACCCCATAAAGTGTCACTAATCACTATTAGTATTATAAGTTCTAAGGCCCATATTATGAGGAAAAGCCATATATAAGCTTGTGATAGACTCAGAATTAAGTATTCTCTCTCTCTTCTTCTTCTTCTTTCACTTTCTTCCCTCCCCAGTCTCTCTTAAAGTATGTAAATTTTATCTTTTCCTTATATATAATTCTCTCTTTATGTTTATATTCTCTCTCTTCTCCTCTCTCTCTCTCTTCGTCCCCTTTTCTTCTTCTCCCCTTTCTCCTAATTTTCCTTTTTTTCTTCTCTCTCTCTCTCTCTCTCTTTTAAATTTTATCTTTTTCTTTTCTCCTCTCTTTTAAATTTTATATTCTCTCTCTCTCTCTCTCCCCCCCTCTCCTTTCTCTCTCAAAAAATATTTAAATTTTCAAAAAACTTTTCTCTTTTCTCTTTTTTCCCATCTCTCTTCCTCTTTTTCTCTCTCTTCTTTTTATTATTCTTCTCTCTCTCTCTCTCTCTCTCCCTTCTCTCCTCTCCTTTCTTTCTTTCTCCTCTTTTTTCTTTTTTTATTCTATTTTTAAATTTTTTTCTTTACTTTTTCTTTTAAATTTTATCTTTTCTCTCTCTATAATTCTCTCTGTGTTAAAATTCTCTCTCTTTTTCTTCTTATTTTCGCTCTCATTTTCTTCTCTCTGTCTCTGTCCCCCCTCCTCTTTTTTTATTTTTTATTTTTCTCTCTCTTAAATTTTATATTTCCTCTCTCTATAATTCTCTTTCTCTCTATTCCCTCCCTCTCCTCTTCATTCTTTTTTTCTCGTTGTATATATTTCTCTCTCTCTCTCCTTATTTTAATTAAAAAGAAAGTTTCTTTTTTTATTTTTCTCTTTTTTTTAAATTTTATCTTTTATTTCTCTATAATTCTCTCTTCTTCTTATTTTCTCTCTCATTTTCTTCTCTCTATCTCTCTCCCCCTCTCTCTCCTCTCTTTTTCTTTTTTCTTTTCCTCTCTCTCTCTCTCTCTTAAATTTCATATTTCCTATCTCTATAATTCTATTTCTTTCTTTTAAATTTTATCTTTCCTCTCTCTATAATTCTCTCATTGTGTTCAAATTCATTCTCTCTTTTTTTAACTCTCATTTTTTATTTTTGTCTCTCTCCCCCTCTCTCCTCTCTTTTCCTTTTTTCTTTTCTTCTTATTCTCTCTCTCTCTCTCTCTCACACTCAAATTTTATATTTCCTCTCTCTATAATTCTCTTTCTCTTTGTTCCCCCTCTCTCTCTCCCCCTCCCTCTCCTCTTCTTTCTTTTTTGCTATTTGTGTATTTCTTTCTTTCTTTCTCTCTCTCTCTCTCTCTCTCTCTCTCTCCCTCTCTCTCATTTTAATTAAACAAAAAGTTTACATTAAAAAGTTTAATCTAAGAGAGAGAGAGAGAAAGAGAGAGAGAGAGAGAGAGAGAGAGAGAGAGAGAAAACCTTGGCCCTACTCATGAGAGAGAGGAGGGAGGGGGAGAGGAAAAATGTTTAATTAAAAAAAGACTATTCTCTTTCCTCTTTCTTCCCCTTCTCTCTCCGTCTTCTTCTTTTTATTATTATTATTATTATTATTATTCTTCTCTCTCTCTCTCTCTCTCTCTTTCTCTCTCTCTCTCTTATTCTATCTCCTTCTCAAAGTGTGTGAAAAACTACGTTCAAAAATTTTAAATTAAAAAAATATTTTAAAATGTTTAATTTAAAAAGTTTAAATTAAAAAGTTTAAATCTAACTAGGAGAGAGAGAGACAGACAGAGAGAGTGACAGAGAGACTTTTGATTTAATAAGAAGTTTGATTTAATTAAAGGAGAGAGAGAGAGAGAGAGAACTTAGGCCCTACACATGAGAGAGAGGGGCAAAGAGGGGAGGAATTTAATTAAAAAGGGAAGGGGGTTTTAATTTAAAAAAGAGAGGTGAGGAGGGAAGGCTTTAATGAAAAAAGGGAAGGAGAAGAGAAAATGAGATATTACACGTGAGAAAGAGAGGAGGGGAGGGGGTTTTGATTAAAGAAAAGAGGTTTGGAAAAGGGGGTATGTTGTTCGGGAAGCCCTCTGAGGATTCGGGGTTTTCCAAACCTATAGCGAAAATAATATAGTAGTAAGATTTAAAATTATAATAATATGTAATTGGCTTATAACTATAAAGCCATGTTTTAAAGGTTTTCTCAAAGAGTTCAAAGGTTTAACCCTTAGATATGTAAAGACATATTTGGGAATTCTTGGAAAATTTGATCACAAATTTGGGACAATTCTTTGTGTTACTCGTTGTTGAGGAGAGGTTGCATTGTGCTACATTGTTGCACATAACCAGTTTGCGATACTTCCTTTAGTAGATGTTAATGTGTTTAAAGGAACTAGCATTTTTTGCCTCAACATTTTAAATTGGCATCTATATGCACATTGTGGTATATAGAAACACACACACACATGATGAAGTTCGTACACACCCTAGAGTAGCTCGCATAAATGGTCGTACACATTCCTTGTCATGAGATGTAAGTGACTGACTATGATGACTTCTTGAACAAGAACCAAACTTTAAGTGGTATGAAATTCTTCAATAAATTGCAACGGAAATTCGATGACATTACTCAAAGATTATGTTTTCCATGATTTTATTTGAAGCATTAATATAAGCTTGCGTGTATGCATTTCTAAGTAAGGCTAGTCAATCATTCCTCTTCATCAACACTCACATTTGATGAAGCCTTGATCTAGTCAATTTTTAGATTCTCTTTGGCATTGAGCATTACCGATTTTGCAATCTTTACTTTCTTAGGTTGTCTTCCACCCTTGGTCTTCCATGCCTAGATGATGCAACTAGTGTCTTCCCAAGATTGTGTGTTCTCCGACCAATACTTGCTCCAAAAATTACTATAAATGTCCATGTCACTCGCATTCTTTCTCTTTGAAATTGGTGCCCAATACTAAATCTTAACTCTCAAGTAGTTTGTTGACTCTTTGTTTTGATGAACACCAATTGTTGTCACTCCTAGCCATGTTGGATAGTTTACATTGCAAGGTTGTATAAGGACAAAGTCACCCATTCCCACATCAACCATTGGATTGATCTCCTCAGTAGGTTTATTGCACATGGAACCACAATAATGTCCTTGATTTTCATCAAGTCCTTTCCTCTTCAACATCCTAACTCCCATGGAAATGAAGGCATGAGCACCAAAGAAGCACACAACAATGTCAGCTATAGCTAGCATGTATGTCGCCTTGCAACAATCCAATTGACTAATCACTATTATGGTAGGTACGATAATTGGCTATCGATTTCAATGATGATGATTCCTTCAATGAGGATCTCAGATGTGTACTAGGTTCAACTATCATGGCACATGCCTGCTCGTGATCATGGTTAGTACTTTGTGTTGTAGTACCTACCTCTGAGTTTGGCTTTGTCAGCATAGATGGTCCTTGTGGAAGATCAAGCCGAAGTGAGCATCAAAGGAGGCTTAAGCATGCTTTTCTTATGAGCATTTTGGATAGCAAGCTCCTCATTCCACTGGTGGCCAAGGACACAAGTTTTTTGATTTAGGAGTGTTGTCACCCTCTCAGACTCAACATTAGGCAAGCTGCCACCTTTGCCTCAACTGCATTGAGCCCCCTAATCTCTACACAAGTGTTTAGAGGCCAAGTTGCCTCGAAGGCATTGTGTGCATGCGCGCACGCACACATACACACACACACACCCCTTGAACAATGATAGTAATGAGGGACAAAGGGAGAGGCCAATACTACTAGCATAAGGCTATAAAAGCCTTAGCCTTAGCTACTAAGGCTAACCTTTTTTGAACCCCCATCATGCTAGAGAAAGGGAGGGAGAGTGAGAGAATATAGAGGTTGGGAGAGTAGGAGAAGAAGGAGAGAATTAGAGGGAATACTCAAGTTCATTGTTACTCTTTACATGCAATTCTATGGTTTCATTTTTCAAAATATTCCCAAATGCATCATAGAGAACAATTCCTCCAGAAGAGGCATCATGTGCTTTTCTATATGAACCATTAAAATATATCAAACACGAGTCTTCAAATTCAATCTTAACATCATCAACTTCACTAAACTTACCCTTTAACATAAAATAACTTCCTTTATATGTCAAGAGGTCAGCAATAGCTTCTCTAGTTGAATTATTAACTTGAAATTTATACTCAAATTCTTCTAACTCAATGATCCACTTCATTGCCCTTTTTGAAAGATGTGCATTGTTTACAAGTTGAGGCAATAAAGTGTAACTAATCAAAATCACAAAAGGATTTGGCAAAAGATATCTTCGAATTTTTCTACATCCAAAAATCAAACTTATCATAACCAGTTCAATTTATGAATAAGACCTCTCTAGTTCTAATTTAACTCTACTTGCATAATAGAGATGCCTCATATATCTTGAGTTTTGCATAAGAATACCTCCAATGGTATCTTCTCCAACTGATGGATTCACATAAAATTCTCTACTCCAATTTGGTGCTTGCACACTCATGGCATGACCTACCATTTTCTTGACTTGGTTAAATACCTCCTCTACTTCTATAGTTCAACATAAATAATCTCTCTTAGAAATCATTTGTAGTGGATATAACAATTGAGAAACCAAAGCAATGAAACGAGACAAATATCTTACCTTATGAATGAAAACCATAAACTCCTTCATATTCTCTAGAGATACTAGAGTTATAAGAGCCTTAACTTTAGAGTTAGGTCCATTTCATGTTTGAGATATGGCCTAACAACTTGACCTTAGGTTGGGCAATCTTACATTTCTTGAGATTCAATTGACAACCATTCTCATCCATCTCTCCAAACACTTGGTCTAGCTTTTCTTTATGTCCTATCCATGTGCTCTGAACACATATATAATCACCTCCAAGGTGTTATAAAGGTAGTTGTCCTTTGATCTTCTTCTACTAACATGGTAACTTGAAAGTATCCAAAATATCCATCACAAATACTATATCATTCAAATTCTACAACATAATCCAAAATCTCATCAATAAAAGGCAAAGGATAATGATCATACTTGGTACCCGAATTCAAAGGGTTGGGATTAACACAAATTCTCCGTCGACCTATTTTTTTTGAAGCCATGACTATGGTACTTGCCCACTTCTCATGATTAACTTGATTTTTAAAAACCTTCTTGCAATAATTTCTCAACCTCTTCTTTCAAAACCACTTTTGTTCTTGGTTGAGTGGCTTACGTTTTTGGCAATTTGGTTTAGAATCATCTTTAAGTTCAATCCGTAGCCCTTCTCCTTTTATTCGCCTGATCTCAACAGGATGTGGTGAAAATATTTAGATACTTTTTGATTTTTTTTTTGTATTGTCTCCTTTCCTTCAAAGTCAAATTTGAACTTAACATTTTATCAATTATCTCCTTTCTTTCCAAAGCTTGAGGTGTTTAATGCATTAATTTGTCGACTTCTTCTAGCTTACCCTCATCACCCTCAAAACAATCCACTTGATCATTATCTATTTCTAACACTTCCCCTTCTTCTTGTTCACTTTTCTTTTCTTTTTGCTCACCACACAATTCCCCCTTACTTGATCCCTCATCTTTTAACAAAGACAAAATCCCATTATCATTTTTGTTAGAGAAGACTTCACATTTATGTCTAATGATGTGATTTCTTATCCCTTTGTCAAAAGATATGCATCATGATTATACATGTCATCAAATTAATTGACCTATTCATTTCCATCTAAAGACGTAGAAAATAGGCTAGATGTATCAAAAATAGAATCACTTTTTGAATCTTCTTCTTCAATGTCTTCATCTTCTAAGGTTGGTTCATAGTCTTTCTCTTCCAAATTGTCTTCTTGATCTTTAACTTCTTTTCTTGAGGCCATGTCAAATTGTTTTGGAACACCTTGTCAATCATAGATTATGATTGTTCCCTTGCCCCAATCTTCGATAGCCTTTGCTCTATGAAGCCAAGGTCTTCCAAGTATCAACAAAAACATGCCTAAACCTATAGGCATAACAAGACAAGTAATTTTAAATGAAACTCCATAAATTTTAACATCCAAATTACTACACAATTTCTAAAGCCCTTACCTTAGCATGGTTGGCTAATCAAATTCTAAATCCCAAACCTATAACAATTTTCAAATTAAACTGTTGAATGCATGCCCAAGTTATCACACTTACTTGAGTGCCTCCATAAATGTATGCTTCTCCAATATTTTGATTTTTCTACCATGCATCAACAACTACCTCTACACTCAAAATCCTTACTTTTCATTTTGTCTTGTCTCTAGATTTGGAATTAACAAGATTTTTTCATTAGGTTTGCATTTTGGGACACATTTACATTATTTTAAAAAATGATGCGTTTGCTTTTCTTTCCATTAAATCTTTTTTAACATCATAATCCTCGTCTTCTCCTCCCAAAGCAATGTCACTTGTGTGGTATTGTCACCTAAGTGCCCTTTTTTTTGTTTTTTGTTTCTCCCTTTTTTTTCTTTCTTGAGTTCCATTCCTCTCTCTCTACCTTCCTTGCTAGATTCTTGTGTATTTTTATCTCTTCTTTTTTGATAACCGGCATGACCTATACATTCTCTATCTTCTCATCCTTTGTTTTATCCTTTCCCTAATCTCTTCTCTCTATAAAGATGCAACTAGCCACCTATTTTCCTTTTTCATCAATGGTTGGCTTAAGAGTTTGGGATGTAGAGGGATCCTCAATTTCAATGCATAATCATTTTTCCTATTAGGTAAACTCTTTGATTGTCTATACATGTCACTCCCCACTTTAGGTGGATAAGGACATCGTGGTACATGATGTCCTTCTTCACCATAATTAAAACAAACAAATGGTGTCCTATAGCATCCCCTTCCAAATCCTCTTCCATGTGCTCCTCTTCCCATACCTTAGTACCCTTGCTCTAATGGTCCTCAATTTTCTCTTCTCATTCATCTTCCTCTCATAGTATTCAATGTCATCCTATTGAAATTCCCAACTAATTGTTCTTTTATGTCTTGATGTAAAGCTCATGTTTATTGGGCCGGGGTGGCTTGCTTTGTTGGCTCATTTTCTCTCCAAATTTGTTCTTTGATCTCAACTTGTGGAAAAATCTCTCTTGGTTTTCCCCCATTTCCCTAAGTTTCTTCTCTTTCTTATCTTTGTCAATGGGTATCCTTACTGCCTCCACATAAGTGGTTTGGCTCTTTTAGTTCCAATTTCACTCTCACCACCACATGCATTTTCTCTACAAAGTGTTTGATCTTTAGCATGAGGGAAGACTTTTCGCCTTCACCTAAAGATGCATCCCACTATTTCCAAAGCCTATCAAGCTCAAAAGAAAAGTCCTGAATGCTCATCCCCTTTGTCATTTGAGATTGTCCTATTTTCCTCCATAATTCATGCAATTTTTCTATGGCTCTAAATATATTCAAAAAGGTTGCCTTGATTGCTTCAAATTCCAAAGCAACTACTGGCTTCAATCCATTTCCTACCCTCTACCCATAGTTGGATCTAAAGGATCTATAATTTTGTTTCTAGTTCTTCAAATTTTTGCAATATGCACCCCAATCGAAATTTCTCAATAAATCCTTGTGCATCCTCCTATTTATGTTCAGGATGTTGAGATGTTTGAAATCACACCTACTTCACTCTCTTTGGATGGAGTAGTGAGGGCTCAAGACAAGAATCCCATAAGCAGAGTAGGAAGTTGTGCTACCTAGACTTTCCTATAAAGCATTGTAATTGCTTCCTTTTTTTTTCAATGTAATGATGGTCATCTTTTCTTTCCAGTAAAGTGTCTATGTCATTGTCCACACATAAGATTGTGTTTATGAGTCCAAGTCTCAATCTGAACCTAATTCACTTATGTGACAATTGGTCTTGTCTTTGTCTATGTCTTCATGAGTTTGGTATTCATCTTTCAACCTCCATAGCTTTTGCATTTCCATGTCCTAGATCCATTCTCACTCTACCTTCAGTGAAGCTTCAATGGCTGCCATAGCAAGACATGACCCTACTCACTTGGAGTACTTGGATCTCTCTCTAGAAGCCATATCTTAACTTTCCTTCTTCTAGGGATCTATTCCTTGCTCAAGCCTCTTCTGAGTACCACATTACAGTATGAGATTATTGATCTATATGTCGAACATTTTGAAAATTTGACATCATTGTCAGACCTGTGCCATGTCATGGTCGTACAGTCGGCACAGCTAGCACACGCCAAGATCTACCCTGTGGTCTTAGGGCAATTGAAGCCTACCTTGTAAGCTTACTCCCCACCAAACCATTCACGCTATAGCTACATATATGAGCTCCATTGAATCGAGGGTCAGAACCCTAATTGCAGAGACTCCATAGCCTATTGAGCTAAAGCTCAAGTATTTCTTCATTTTCTCTCTCCTACCAATTAAATTAGGCCAAGGCCACTCTCATCTGAAGTCCCACCATCGAATCAAGGAGGGAAAGATTTGGATTTTGAAGATCTTAAAGGATTTTGTGGATTTGAAAGACTCAAGGAAGAAGATACAGACATAGTGTCCATTGACACTCATCTAATGCTCTTAGCACTTGTGTCTTATGACAGAACCAACTCTTTTGCTACTCAAAATTTGAGATTTTTGGAGTTGATTTGCTGCTCCTCTAGCCATCAAACATGGGAAAAAACTCTCCAACATCTCACTTCGAAGGAATCAGGTTTCACACCTAGCAAACCCACATCAAGCTCATCCTGATGAAGAAGGGAGTTTGGGCCATCACCAATGGACAAGAGAACAAGCCCTAGGATGCTACCCTAGCAGTTACTTGGCAGAAAGCTAATGAAAAAGCACAAGCCATCATCAAATTGGAGTTGGAGGATAGCTACATCCATCATGTGGATGCTTGTGACACGTCCCATGATACTTGGGACAGATTGGATACTTTGTTTGGTGCACAGTCAAAGTCTTCTAAGTATGGTTTACTAATTGAAATTTTTTAGCTTGATATGAAGTCTCATACATCCTTGACATCCCATTTGAATTACATGGAAAGTCTCCTAACCCAGCTTGCAAGAATAAATCCAAAAATGGATGAAGATATTTGTATCGATGTCTTGCTAAAAAGTTTGCATCCTGATTATGACAATGTTTCAACCACTTTAATCAACATGCCAAACCCTAAATTGGTTGACATTAAAGCTTCTTTGCTAGAGGAGGAAAAGAAGATAAAGTCAAAGGAAGAACCAACCACCTCTAAAGATGAACAAATATTGTATGTTAGCAACAGGTACAAGGGCAAGAAAGAGCAACTGGTATTTGACTTCTGCAAAAGGATCGGGCACACAGAGAAATTTTGTCATGCCAGGAAGAGGTCTCAAAAGGCCTATCTTGCTACTGTTAAAGAAGAAGAAGAAGAAGAAGAAGACCACCAAGAGAAGGAAAAGCCTCATCAGTCCTTCTACTTCTATTCTGATAGACATTTTTAGCCTTGTATTGCCTAGCCCTAAATGCTTCATTCCTAAGCTTGTAAACTCCTCATGTAGCCTTGTACTATAGCCTCTGTACACTTTGTGAGGTCCCTATTATAGCATGTGGATGTCCACCATGTTTGTGGTACCCACACTTAGCCTTTTTTGTGACAGCCTTTGGTGTTTACCATGTTTGTGGTATGCCTACACTTTGTAGGTGGTGCTCACTAAAGCCTCTACACATTTTGTACTTCTGGTTGTGATTGAGGAGGGGTGTTGAGATGTTTGCAATCACACCTACTTCTGTCTCTTTGGATGGAGTAGTGAAGGCTCAAGACAAGAATCCCATAAGAATAGTAGGAGGATGTGCTGCCTAGACCTTCCTATAAAGCATTATACTTGCTTCCTTTTTTTTTCAATGTAATGATAGTACTCTTTTCTTTCTAGTAAAGTGTATGTGTCATTGTCCACACACAAGATTATGTTTATGAGTCCAAGTCTCAATCTTGGAACCTAATTCACTTGTGTGACAGTTGGTCTTGTCATTATCTATGACTTCATGAGTTTGTTCTTCATCTTTCAACCTCCATAGCTTCCGCATTGCCATGTCCTAGATCCATGTTTCAACACAAGAAACTCTAGGAATGGACATGCCATTTAACTCAACTTTGTGATTTGTTGATCGTGGGTTCAAATCCTTTCAACACTCGTCAATGGGGGCACCAAAAAAGATGTTAAGTTTTGGAGTAGAGAGAAACACAATACCCAAGACCCAACAAAGAGAGCAAGGAGGGCTAGTGAATGGTTAAGGGTTTTCTTCTGTATCTTTCTCAAGAGCACAAGGACCTTTACAATTTGAGAAGCAAACTATTGAATGCCAAGTGATAAGATTTAACCATCCTTGTGATACTTTTAGGACTAGACAACAACCTCATGACATGATATTTTCAAGAACTTTATGAAAGCTTTGAATTGCCAAATCAAAGACAAAAACTAGGGTAAAACCATAAGTCATGTGAATATGAGGAACTTCTCATAAAAATCAAAGATCTCGAGTTGCTTAATCAATTTAATAAGAACAAGTTTGTGACATGCATCTAACTAAAGGTCTTCATAACATTCTCAAGTTAGATTGAAATTTTTATCATTTGAATACATAAGAGAGGATGAACTTATGTTTTCTTAGTGATGATAATTATTTAGCATCAAAGAACCCTTGCAAATTCACAAAGCTCTTGTCTTTGAATAATTTTCAATAAAATGGGACATTAATTTTAAGCAAGGAGTACAATCACCTTAACAACTTTGAAATCCATAAGCCTCAAAACTCATGAATGGACACTTTTTTAGTTCTTATAAAACCCCCTTTCATAATTTATGAGTATGAACTCAAAAGGAGACCTTAGGAATAAAAAATTTCATGATGGAACCTAGCACAAATATTGAAAGGTGCTCACAAAACTCAAATCAATTCTTGATCAAGAGCAAACTTTACACACAAACCATTTTTAAGGTTCATACCTTAGGACAAAAGAGTTCACAATTTTTGTCATATCCAGCAAAAAATATGTTTTTAAAATTTGGTGTTCATAACCTTCAAACTTCACAAAATTTCTCTCTTATACAAGATGTTACCAAAAGCTTTTGAGAAAGAAATACCATGCACAAGAACAAAAGCTAGGAAAAAGAAGGCTTTCATTTTTGAATTCAAGAAAAAGAAGCCAAATGGTACTAAGGACAAGTCCTTTTCTTGATTCCTCCCACCTTAGATGAAAACTTATGTAGGAGATGATGGAAGCTTCTTGAAAGGATAGCCTTTTTCAAAATGTGTGTTTTCTTGAACTTTACATTCTTCCATCAGCTTTGTAGTTTGTGACCATGTTGGAAATCTTCATCTTAATGATTAATGATGCAAATACTATGAAAACACACTAGAATATGGTAGTAGCACCTTGGGCTCACACATGGGCATTAATTATCTTTTGTGAACATGGGTCACTTCTCTCCTTCTCTCCCTTCCTCGCATTGACTAAAAAAAGAAACCTTACAATTTTCTATCTAAAAAGGCCACCCTCTTATCACAAAGAAGGAGGTCCTTTTACAGTGTTTTTCTCTCTCTTTTTTCATGGCAAAATACCATTGTCATCCATATAAGTACTTTCCCTCTCAAATTTGCATACACAACTTCTCTTTTTGCAATTTCTTATTTTTAAAAATCCAAAGCCACTCAACCTTTTGGATAATACCATTCCCTCTTTTCCAAAGGTCATGAATCATATTAATGTGAGCACAATGTGGAGACATTTACAATAAGCTTTTGATACATCATAGTAATTTAGAGAGCCCAACAAAAACCTTTACAAATAAGGGGGTCTTTTCAAAAAGTTTTGATGATAAGGTGAGTTTTGTGCTTCACAAAAAGTTCTTGTACAAGTTTTTGAAAGCCTTTATCTTCATTGTCCTTGATTTATTAAGGTCTTCATGAGCTTTTTTTCTTCAATTTTTGATTGGTGATTTGTTTTTACCCTTTGGCAAATCTTCATATGAACTTCTTTGAATATTTTGAAGTCTTCAAACACAACATTGGAAACAAGTGTATGGTGAACTTCTTTTTCATTAGTTTTTTTGTATTCATTGTGGATGGCTCCTTAAGGATCTTCTTGAGTTTTTCCTTCTTGGCCTTTGGTACCTGTTCTATGATTTTTTCATGAAAGAATCTTCTAGAGAACAAGGCATGCCTGATAAAAAAGATGCTCACACATACATGCTAAAAAAAAAGTGCCAAAGCATTCCATGCTCAAATGCAAACTTCAAATGCATTTTAAAGAAATTGTACCTAGTCCCATTGTGGTGCATGTGAGTGTGCAAAGTGCATCAATGCTAGCAGTTTTAAATATCTTTTGATCTCTCATCTCACCTCTCATCATTTAATGGCACTCCTCTCTCCCAATTCCCTTTCAACCAACTCTCTCAGACACAATGGCCTTTTGTAACGATCCAAAATAATTCTCATTGTCTCACAATTGAGGCATTTCTACACAACCCTCCATTTATTTTAATCTCCTCTCAAAATGAAAAGAACAATATCCTCCCATCCCCCCATTCACATCTCATGAAAACTATAGATGGAATATTCCCTCTCACAATTGTTGATGACCTCCACCATCCTCATTCTCCCATCTACCTAAACTCTCACCCCATGGTCCCTAACTTGTGATAGAAAATTGTCAATGTGTGGTGAGATAAGGAATGTATGCTCAATGAATGGTGTGTCTCTCATGTGCTTGTGCATCTAATCTTTTGCTACATAAAGCTCTAGCAAGGTCTCATGCCGTGCAGTTTCTTTGATGGTGCAATAGTTCACCTTTGCCCCTTGGCAGAGATATGATAAAGACAAAGGGGGTGTAAGAGGCCCTAATGTGTGTAAGAATAAGAGGTGATAGTATTTGTGTTTATGACCCATATCAAAGTGGTGCAAGAGAAAGAAACGAGATACGTACCTGATTATTCCAAGTTAAGAACTTTTTCTAGCTACTGCAAAACCATTTCCCTAAATTAAACTACTTGACTACACATCTTCAAATAAGACAAATCCTAGAAGTAGATTATTTCCCTAAATTAAACTACTTGACCACACATCTTCAAATAAGACAAATCCTAGAAGTAGATTATTCATAGTGTTAGCAAAGTCATGGAAAAACCTTACGAAAGGAAACTTAGCTACCATGGAAAGCTTTGTCAAACCTATTAGATATTATCTATTTTCCTGAGAAAATCCTAACACCATGTCCAAAGTACCTAGATACCCATGCATGGGCACATCCACCAATCCGCCTTTATTCTAGCATCAAGGCCTTTTGGGAAGACTATCTTGAGCTTACAGGTGTTAGGTGGTCCTCAATGCTCAAGGAATACCCAGAGCCCCTTGGTAGTGTTATTGCCTCATAGCTTAACATCCTCTCTATGGAGAGACCTCTCATATTCAGGGCTAGTTCTAGCACCTCTTGTCAACAAATCTAGCCTTTTGGTTTGTATTCAACAGTCATTAAAAATATACTCAATCATACTCAATTGAAAATGATAACTCAATTAAAAAACATATAATTGAGTATGCTTTTAATGATAACTCACCTAAAAATCATCATAGGATTCTTAAACATATCTAAAATTCAAATATAAAACACTTTTAAGACCACTCAAAACCAAAAATTCAAATATAAAATCAATCATTCGGTATCTTAAATTACTAAAAGCATTTGAAAATCAATCACATTCAAACATTACAAGGATTTAAATGTATAGTGTCGGGTGTAAGGACGTAGGTAGCGGCGTCCCTATTTGCGTCACATTTGCGACGCAAATAGCGACGTCTCACAGGGAAAAAAAACAAGCCGAAACCCGAGCGTAGGTCCATTTCGCGCATTTTTGTCGATCGTTTCGAGAGGGAGAGCGAGAGAGAGAGTGACCGTCGTGAGAGAGGGAGAGGAAGAAGGCTTGCTGGTGCCGCTAGCGCCGTTCGCGAAGGAGAGGAGGAGCCTTCATCGCGAAGAGGAAGAGGAGCCGCTAAACCCTCGCCATATCTCATCGGTGAGTCCGTTCTCTCCTTCTTTTGCTTGTTTAGGAGAGGAAATGAAAGAGAAAGAGAGGGCGAGAGTGAGGGAGGGAGAGAAAGAGAAAGAGAAAGAGAAAGAGAGAGGGAGAGAAAGATAAAGATAAAGAGAAAGATAAAGAGAAAGAGAGGGAGGGGGAGGAAATGAGAAAGGGAGAGAAAGAGAAAGAGAGGGAGAGGGATGGGGAGGAAATGAGAGAGGGAGAGGGAGGGAGAGTGCATTCTCTCTCTCCCTCTCCCTTTTGCTTTTATAATTTGTGTATATATATTGAGAGAGGGAGAGGAAATGAGAGAGAAAGAGAGGGAGAGGGAGGAAATGGGGAAGGGAGGGAGAGGGGGAAGGAGGAAATGGAAGAGGGAGGGGGATGAAATGAGAAAACGAGAGAGAGGGAGAGTGTATTCTCTCTCTTATTTATTTAATTTGTGTATAATTTGTATATAATGAGAGAGGGAGAAGAAATGAGGGAGAGGGAGAGGGAGAGGGAGAAAGAGAGTGAAATTAAAGAGAGGGAGAGGGAGGAAATGGGAGAGGGAGAGGGAGGAAATGAGAGAGAGAAAGAGAGGAAGAGAGAGAGGGAATGAGAGAGGGAGTGTGTATTCTCTCTCTTTTTATTTATTTTTTGTATACTTTGTATGTAATGAGAGAGGCCGAAGAAATGAGGGAGAGGGAGAGGGAGAGGAAGAAAGAGGGAAATTAAAGAGAGGGAGAGGGAGGGGGAGGAAGAAGGAGAAAATGAGAGAGGGAGAGGGAATGAGAGAGGGAGAGGGAGAGGGGGGAGAGACAAAAACATAATAGGGAAATGAGAGAGGGAGAGGGAGGGAGAAGAAATGAGAGGAGAGAAAGAGAGAAAAAGGAAATGAGAGAGGGAGAGGAGAGAGAAAAAAGGAGAGAATGAGAGGAGAGAGAAAAAGAGATAAGATGTTAAACATAATAGGCAAATAGAGCAAGAGAGGGTGTGGGTGAGGGTGAGGGCGAGGGAGGGAGAGGAAATGAGAGAGGGAGAGGAAGAGAGAAAAAGAGAAAAATTTATTAAAAATGAAATGAGAGAGGGAGAGGAAGAGAGAAAACAAAAAGAGAGAGGGAGAGAAGAGAGAAAAAAAGGAGAGAGAGAGAGAGGAGAGAGAAAATGAGAGAGAGAGAATGAGAGAGGGAGAGAAAAAAAATGAGAGAGAGAGAGGAAATGAGAGAGGGAGAGAAAGAGAGAAAATGAAATGAGAGAGGGAGAGGAGAGAGAAAAAATGAGAGAGAGAGAGGAGAGAGATAAAGAGAGAAAAACCATTAAACCTAATAGGAAAAGAGAGAAAGAGAGGGTGAGGGCGAGGGAGGGAGAGGAGAGAGAAAAAGGAATGAGAGAGGGCAAGGGAGGGAGAGGAATGAGAGAGAGAGGGGAGAGAAAAAGAGAGAGGGAGGGAGAGGAATGAGAGGGAGAGGAGAGAGAAAAGGAAATGAGAGAGAGAGAGGAGAGAGAAACAGAGAAATATCATTAAACCTAATAGGAAAATAGAGAAAGAGAGGGTGAGGGCGAGGGAGGGAGAGGAAATGAGAGAGGGAGAGGTAGAGAGAAAAAAAATGAGAGAGGGAGAGGAGAGAGGAAAAAATGAGAGTGAGAGAGAGGAGAGAGAAAAAGAGAGAAAAACCATTAAACCTAATAGGGAAAGAGAGAAAGAGAGGGTGAGGGCGAGGGAGGGAGAGGGAATGAGAGAAGGAGAGGTAGAGAGAAAATGAAATGAGAGAGGGAGAGGAGAGAGAAAAAAATGAGAGAGAGAGAGGAGAGAGGGAGAGGTAGAGAGAAAATGAAATGAGAGAGAGAGATGAGAGAGAAAAAAATGATAGAGAGAGAAGAGAGAGAAATAGAGAGAAAAACCATTAAACCTAATAGGGAAAGAGAGAAACAGAGGGTGAGGGCGAGGGAGGGAGAGGAAATGAGAGAGAGAGTGGAGAGAGAAAAAGGAAATGAGAGAGAGAGGAGAGAGAAAAAGGAATGAGAGAGAGAGGAGAGATAAAATAGAAATATCATTAAACCTAATAGGGAAAGAGAGAAAGAGAGGTGAGGGTGAGGGAGGGAGAGGAAATGAGAGAGGGAGAGGAAGAGAGAAAATGAAATATTATGTGCTAGGTACTGAGTACTAGGTACTAAATACTAGTGTTCTATGATACTATATGCTAGGTCATAGAAAAATAGAGAGATGGAATGAGAGGATAACAATCTAAGAAAAGAAAAGAATGATAACAAAAACAAATTGTTTGTTGTAACGTAGACATAAGATATGTCAGGTTTGTACTACGAATGGATTGTAATTAGCGTGGGCATTTTGATATTTGGAATGTAGCCATTATTCATAATGCTTTCTCATTTGTGGCAGTTTGTACTACCGATCGCGATCGCAAGATGTCTTACTCCAGAAATACACGGGGCCACTTACAGGTTATCAAGTTTAGTACAATGGATCTCACAAAATGAGATTAAGACATCCTCTATTGAATCCGCGAGGCGAGGAGCAGTGGAGATGGTTTGTCTCTTTGAGAAATACCTGCCCACCAGCATGCTCACGATACAAATCCACCTTCTTGTGCATCTTGTGGATGAAGTGGAGATTTCTGGACCTATCCACACGTGATGGATGTTCTTCTTGGAGCGCTTCATGAAAACCCTGAAAGGTTTTGTGCGACAATGAGCTTGGCCAGAAGGTAGCATGGCCGAAGGTTGGTTGTTGTCTGAGGTGCTAGTGCATATTTCACAATGGCTACCAATGATGGAACCAGACAATGAAATGCTATGGTCGCTGAAGGATGATGATAGACTGACTGGAGATGTGCTGGTTGGAAATGGGGTAGAAAAAAGAATGGATGCCTCAATGGAAGAGAATGTGAATCGCTTTTATATGTTGCACCATGCCTCTATGGAGACGTGGCTCACCAAGTACCAGATCGCTAGGCAAGATCGAGAGGAAGCGCGAGCTAAATTCCGACGTAGTACGCGTCATCGACTGATTCGATATCCCGAAGGCATGGAGGATATTGCGCGGTTTATATCAACACGATGGTTGCATGGAGCTTTGACCGTAGCATCTCGCGAAGGGATAGAGGTCTCAATGGAGGAGTGGGAATTCTCGAGGGGATGTAGTCCAAAGATGATGAGGGGTTTAGAATCTGTCGTATCTAAATTTTATATAAGACATCTAATTTGAGTGTTTCAATGTACAGTACAAAATATATAGTGCAGCGTGGTCGCGCATACGGTATTTTCGCTTGGAGCATATTGACAAAATGCGCTCCACAATGGACTGTGGTGTCATGGCAAGGTTCGAGCAAGAGATCCGGCGACGAACAACGGATCTAAACACGGTTGTGGATGAGATGGAGTATTTTGGGAACTTGCAAAGTATTGTTACGGTGGATTACCGTAGCTTCTCCATGATGCTATTCAATGTGTAGTGGTTTAAAGTGGTACTTGAAGGAGCTGGAGCAACAGTTCGACGAGGTCCATCTAGATTTCTCGAAATAGATTCAAAAAAAAATAGACGGATTTGCGCGACACCTTTGTGTTGCCGGCCCATTGTGAACAGGTGCATAGACTCATTTGCTTGCTAATTGGTTTATGTCACAATGGTTTGAACTCTCTTGTACGTGTTTATGAATATGTAATCTTCTATCCAAACCCTCGATAACCTCGATGGTGGTATGTTATACCTTCAACTCCTCGAAGTGCGAGAGTATATGATCAAAGCGATGTTCCGAGCGTAGATGAAGATAATATGCAAATAGAGGGGTCGATATTGCAAGGGGTGGAGGCCGTCGAAAGCTTGGAGCCAACATCGGCTAACAATGATGGAAATACAGGAGTCCAAGAAATCTTTGAGAACGAGGCAGACTCATTCTTTTGTGGTTACATGTCTATCGACCTTCCAGTGTATGCGGAGTTGTGTCAGGAGATTAACATGGGACCATGGGATACTTCATACTTGGAGCATCCACTTACTCAATTTGTTGACCAATAGCTTATAAGGGTACATAAGATATGCATTTTAAGTGAGATTTTTTTTAAATGATTTATATTACTGTGCTTTGTATGATTTAAATTGATTATTCTAACATCATTTTTTGTCTATGCAGGTGACATTTTCAAGATGAGTCGAGGGATGAGCGATGAGGAGTTACAGGATATCTTTGTATGCATGTCTCCAGACCAGATCGTGAGATTCAGAGAGATGGTAGACTAGGAGCTGTCTCGGTCTTCGTCAGGGCGCTCTGCTAGGTTTGCTTCAGTGCGATTGGATGCTTCGGCTTCGAGTAGATGAGCTCGACGCTCATGACTTGGGCCAGACGGAGGGAGTGCATCGGGATCAAGGGGATGCTGCAGAGATACAGAGGCAGTGAGTCCGCGGTTGACACGGGATACAGGTGCGACTCCTTGCTCTCGTGGCCCTTCTAAGGAGCGTGTCTCAGGCTCAGGTGGATGCTGTGGAAACACGGACGCGGTGTCTCTGTCTCGTCGTTCAGCTGGAGCTGCATCACCTCCAGGATTTGTCACACCTGTGGGAATGTCTACTCCAGTTACTCGGGCTTTTGTACAACCGTCAGCAGGTGGCACCCGTGTGGGTGCCACTCCGAGAGATATTACCCCCGTCGGTACACCGGATGCACAAGGGTCTCCTGGATATGCCCATGAGCGTGGATGTAGATGGGAGAGGACCCATCTTAGGCAGACTCCAGGGGGTTCTGGATATCTAGTCGATAGTAGGTTAGGAGCCATCATCATGAATGATGAGGGGAGGAGGGTGATGGATCGCATGAGAGAGTTGTACCAACAAGTTTTTCGGCACAACGTCTTGGATCATTGGAAGAACATACCGGAGGGGAGCAAGGACTACATAGTAGCATCCTTGCACGAGGATTTTTTGGTGCCAGCCACATTAGATAGATTCTCTACAGGCTGGATGATGGATCGCATACGTGCATACATGTCACATAGACGATCCGACGCACGCAAGGCAATCAAGAGTGAGGCTGCAAAGCCCGAGTGGTTAGATGCAAATGACTGGCACCGACTGAGGGAGGAGGCTACAAATTCTCCAAGACATTGAAGTCTGCAGTGCGAGGTGGTGAGGGCACGACTCGAGGCCGGAGTGGTCTGTCATCTTGGGAGTGGTGGCCACAGGACATATTTGGAGGACTTTGTAAGTTTTTCTTTTGTTTTGCTTGTTTATTTTTTTGAAATATTCTTTGTACTGACAATTATGTTTCTAACAGTTAGCATTTTGTTTTCTTTGCAGCACTCCATTACAAATCGCGATCCGACTGGCCTTGAGACTCGATATGCAAAGAGGCACGGTCTCACTACATTGATCGAATATCGATTGTATAGACGTGGTGGCCCTGTAAGTCATTCATCTTTCTTGTCTGTAGTTACCATGAGATATTTGAATGCATTATTGTATGGTGGACTGATGTGTTATTTCTTTTTCTGCAGAGTGCGTTCGATACTCCTTTGCGGCGGGACGAGCTTTCAGGGGACGAGGATTTGTAGCTCGCCCTTGGATCCTTGGAGCTCACACACCTTTATTTTTGAGTCGCCTGATCTATGTAGACATTTTCTATGTATTAGTGATATCCTGTCATGATTGTATCAATCACTTATTATGTGATCATGTATTTATTTCATGTATCAGTTTTATGATTTCAGTACACATTGTTTTTGTTTGCAAGCGCATTGTACACAATAGTGCATAAACTATTTTGTATGGCTCTCATAAAGCACATAGTGCTATATGTGCTGCCCTGCCACAAAATTTTTTTTCCCCTGTTTACTGTCGCTATTAGCATCACAAATTTTACTGCTCGCGTCATTATTGGCATCTTTATATATGTCGCAAACCGTCGCTATCAGCATCGGTATAGGCGTCGGTATCAGCGTCGCATTACTGACGCTGATAGCGACGGTAATACCGACTGTTCTATGGAGTCACCAATAATGACAATTTTTGCGACGACGAGGGAAAATTTTGTTATTTCCATTTTCATCGCTTTAAACGTCGGTATAAGGTCTATATCTTGTAGTGAAAACCAAAAATTCAAACATAAATTCGACTAATCAATACCTAAAAAATATTAAAAAACAATTAAAATCAATCACATTCAACTCTCAACATATCCCCATAGTTAACCATGGAGCATCCTTGTGATGTTGGAAAAAGAAGAATACATAGCTCAAATAACTAGCTAAGCAATCTATTAGTACCTTCACGTAATCAACATTCTCGAACAAAACCATGACCCCATTCAGTCTTCTCATAGACAACTTGGATCTAAATAGATAAATGAAAGGAAAACCATAAACTACCATTAGTCAATCCATTAATACTTTTTTAAAAAAACTCAAACTATTAAATTGTATAAGAGTTTTTTCTTGATATTAGCATATATTCAACCAAGAAAGCTCTATCACCCCATGAACCATGAACCACAAACCAACTAATCATCTTTCACTTCAATATCTTTAATAGATACACTATGACTTTGATGTTGACTTTGACTTTGATGAGGATACTACATGCTCATCTATATATACATTAAAAGTACACACATTCACACAACATAGTACTTTGAATGGCAACAAATCTCCAAAACTTGGAGAGAAAAAAGATCATTTCATTAAAAGTCTTGAGACATTAGAGCTAGGATGTAAATATTTATTCTTGAACTACATACTAAGCTTTAGTATTTTCAATTATCTTCTCTCATCCACAAAGTGTATAGGAAGACTCTAAGGAACAGGAGACAACACATGTGTTCCATCAAGACAACAAAGTGAGTAGGAAATTCTTGAGCCAAGTAATGCAGCACATCTAAGCTGCTAACATATCCTCATTAGGATTGATAAGAGAGAAGGGATAGACTTCCTTGTATTCATATGTGACAGCAACTGGTGCATAAAATTCAAATATTTAAAAAACAGGTAGCCAAATGCATAGAGATATCTTCAGATTGGGTGAGAAACTTGGAGATACGAAGTTGAACATGCGGACGATGTCTCCCTTTATCTTAAGATGACATGCCAATTAAAAAATGGTCATGTTAATGAATCCTGTAAGGTCCATTCTTGCAATGGTAGAGTACATCACTATCAAACCCACTGGTATCCATGATTGATGGGGAAGGAAGCTTTATGTAATCAATAGGATGGAGTAATGGAATAACATTCAAACAATGGAGAGGGAGATATGATATATCATAAAAAGTGAAAATGTTAAATGACAGGGATCCTGGAAAGAGAGGGAAAGAAAATAAATAAATATAGAGAATTTTGCAAAAAAAGTGGAGGGGACATGCTAAGCAACATGAGAACTAGGGATAATCATAGGCTCATTACGGGCAAGAGTTAAATATAGGAATATGTGTAGATATTGGAGTACTAAAGTGAGCATATGGACTATTTTAGGATTAGTATTAAGGGAGATATAAATAGGAAGGTGTTGGAAAATATTTTGAAAGGAAAGATGATCAACAGGATCCGATGGATAAAAAAAAGATCGATAGTGAAATGTCTAAAAGAAGACATCAATGAATAAGAAATTTTTAGCAATATAGGAAAAACCTTTTGAGCGCAAAGATTGGATATCAAATTTATAGAATGTACTATGCCATTAGTATTGGACCATCATATCATTCTCCAAAGGTGGATTACAATAATGACTTTTATACTATGAAATCATTTGGACAGGTTCACAAAGTGAACATAAAGGGCTGCCTCTAGAATAGCATCCCCCACATAAAGGCTCATATCTTCCTCATCAACAATTTGCAAGTCTCTTGGGAGATACATGAATGACAGTAAGTGTATCTCATGGCAAACAAAATCATCTATAGCACAATCAAAAATTGATTAAAGTAAATCAGCTAACCAAAGGTTATGCTATCCATCTTCTAGGGGTTCTAAGTGAGCAGTGTTCAAGGACATATGCAAGGTAAACCTCTACTAATGATGTTTGATTCAGAAGGTAGGGAGAGGCAACACAAGATTAACATAGCAAAGAGAATCTATGTGTAAACAATCTATACATTGTTGAAGTTTTTCCACCTTATTAGAATGAGAATCACACAACTTGGCTCACTACTTTAGGTTTTCAAGCTCCTCTATGTGGAAGATGTAATAGAAGAGACCACATAAGCAAGAGAAGGGGGAGGGACAAAAATTTTAGATGCTTTGTGTTGTAACCCCTTGATTTTTTTTTGTTGTAGCACGATAGTTTTCTTATAATACTACAACTTACCCTTAAAATTACCAAGTTTAGAAGCTAAAAGAACCATCTTAAACATGGAAGAATCATGGTCCTTTGTAAGTGAGGCTTGAATATCCTTTGTAGCAACTAGCTTATATGTCAATAGATGAATACCATCTTTATGAGAGTCCAACACAATCATAACCTTGGTCATCTATTTGTGGAATGCCACTCAGAGCAACTCTTTCTAAGGCTAAGTCATCCAAAGCTTTACTTGGTTGACTAGTCAAGGAATCCACCTTGTCTTGCAAAGAGGTATAAACTCCTATATACTTAGCTTGGAGAGAAGAAGTCATCGTTGTTTCTAAAGTAGCACAGATAATAGAGACCATATGTGAGAGTACTCATCTAAACAACTCTATTTGTAAGGACGATGGAGTTTGTGAATCAAGTTACCCTTGCCTTTGTACTACAAATAAGTGGGTGCAAGAAAGGAATGAAGAAAGGAAAGTGGTAGAAATAATAGATGTAGGAGCATCATGTTGTTTAAAGAGAGGGAGAGAGATAGACATAGGATAGAGTTGAAAATAACACATGGTAGTGTACCCTCATTCCTTCATTATTTAATTGATACAGAAGAAGAAGACTCATAATCTAACACTATTGTGAAAAATAAGACATGTCATTAATTGACCATACACACAAACCATGGTTGAGTTAGAACAACTCATTTATTATATCACATGTTACTAATGACAGCTAGGCTACAGTTGCGGCCTTTCTTGATTCTCAACATGCCCCCTTAAGCTCAAGTCAACTACGGTTGCACTCTACGTAGCTCTCCAAAGTAGAAAAAATTATCTCTACTAAGGGATGTAGTAAAGATATCAGCTACTTGGTCTTCAATCTTCACATGAATCAAATCTATCTTTCTTGCAAGTACCATCTCTATGATAAGGTGATAATGTACTTCAATGTGTTTTGATCTAGCATGATAAACCAAATTGTTAGCAAGTAGCACACTACTCATGTTGTCAGAATGCAATGTGACTAATCTATCCATCTATATGCCCAAGTCATTTAGTAGTTTCAAGAGCCAAACTGCTTCACATGCAACTAGGATTGCACCTCTATACTCTTTCTTTATACTAGAGAGAGCAACTATAGGCTAATTTTTGCTACTCCAACAAATCATACTACTTCCAAGAAAAAAAAGCACATCCATTTGTCGACCGTCTCTCATATTAAAAACCAAACCCATATGCATCAATGTATCCTATCAACTCAAGAGGCTTTCCAATATCATAAAATAACCCATGTTCAAATGTATCCCTATATATATATTGCATAATCCTCCTAACTACATATAAATGAGGTTTGCATGGCTTTTACATAAATTGATTAATCAGTCCCATTGAGTAACTAAGGTTAGGATGCATAATAGTAAGATAGATAAGGGTGCTTGTAGATTGTAGCATTCTCTATCTCATTACCAACTTCAACTACAATCTTTGCATTATGGTGTAACAGGGTTTCCATGGGTTACAGTCTAGCATTCCATATTCGAGCAACATATCTTGTGCATATTGATTCTATAGCAACTAAATCCCTTGAGGTGTAGTCACTACCTCAATGCAAAGAAAGTAAAGCTCTCCTAGTTATTTCACTTTGAATTCAACTTATAGCATCCCCCATATGTAATCCAAGTTCTTGTAGATAAGAACTGATCCTAGCATTCCATGCTCTTAGTGCCTGCTGCTTCAAACTATCAAGTGCATTTTTTATCCTACATACATGATTAGGACAATCTAGATGTACATAACTCTTTGGTTGCTACATGTACACTTCCTCTACTAGATCTTCATTCAAGAATACATTTTTAACTTCCATATTCCAACATTTCCATCCTTTAGATACTGGAAAACCAATGATAGTTCTCACAATTGTCATTTTAGTAACTAGACTAAAAGTCTCCTCGTAATCAAGTCCATACTACTATGCATAACCTTTCGTAACTAGCCTTGCTTTGAATCTCTCCAAGGACCCCTCTGCTTTGCATTTCACTTGGTAAATCCATTTGTAGTCAATGCGTGCTTTACCTTCATGTAATTTAACCAAATCCCATGTATCATTTTTAGCCAATGCAATATACACTTCATCCATAGCTACACACCAATTTTCATCAACAACTCTATCAAATATTGTAGGATCAAGGGGAGATACGGTGCAATCAAACACTTGGTGTGGAAATTTCCAAACTCCCTAAAAGATATTCATGACATAAGTAATAAAGATGAGAAAGCAAGGTTCAATATACTGGAATCCAAGATAACAACCTAGGATATTGGAACAAAGCCTAGCGAGTTTGATCCTAATTTTGGTCCAAGAAGACTCCTCTCCCAAAGTTACAAAGGAAGAGAGTCAAGTCAAGGATGCAGATCCAAAGTGGAATGATATAGATACCCTCTATAGCCAATGCAAAGAAGAGAGCCACACTACTAAAGACTATCCTAGCCCAAGGCCAGTTCCACTAATAACCAACAAAAGAATAAAAAAATCTACCTTGAATCTTGTAGAATTGGAAGTAGCTACAATTACATGACCCAAGAAAAGGGAATCTATAGTTCTTAAAGATAATGTTCCACCTATAAAATTTGTAAAGTTTAAGGTGTCCCAATATAGCCAAGAGTAGTATAGTACACAATAATACACTGTAGAGCACTCTAGAACCACAAAATAATAGAAAGGTAGTCCAAGACAAAGGACAAGTGATCTAAGAGATGAAAATTGGGAATGTACCTCTCATAGTAGAATATGTGATAATATAGCCACTAATTAAAGACAAATGAGAGGTTCAAAAGCATTCTCATGTGCATGACATGGCCTAAGGATCACCCATTCTATAGCTACTACTACCAAAACCAATAAGGCCCCACAACATGTGAAAGAAGTGGATGTGGACAATGCCTTTCTGGATCCTACCACCCTAGAGACCAGTGTCTGGATAGAAGGATGCTTTATGATAAGTGCATTGATCAATGGAGGCTCTTTACTGAATATTAGGATGGATGTGACAATAAAATATTTGGGCCTGTAGGGCACGAAACCACAATAGAATGGCTCATTAGACTGGCAAATCAAACTAGAATCAAGCCTTTAAGCATCCTTTTATATGTTAAGAACATAGCTATACAAGAGGAGATTATTAGAGCTGATGTACTTTAGTGGTGAAGCCAAACTCTTATGGGACCTCTTACCCCCTTTTTCTCTCAAAAGACCATGGTTGTTTAAAGCGTAAGAAAAAATATATTGGCTCAAAGGAATCCCTAACCCTAGGCAAGGGACCCAATAAAGTGGTATTGAAGATCCATGGTTTGTAGAGGAGATGTGAATCCATCTCCATAGAAGTCTTATTTGAATTTTCCAATGAAATAGCAAATGGAATATCAACCAAAGAAGATGTTTTCAAGTAAATCTTTCCAAAGAAACCTGAAGTACAATCCTTAAAAGTGGGCACTTTAAGCTATCTCACAAAACAAACAAAATCATTGTTAATGGGTGAATACCTCTTACTTGAACTAGGAACAACTTCTAAAATCAATTTCAACAACAAGATAGAGGCATGGATGTATTGCTCTCCCTATTATATAGACATAGCAAAGCTAAAGATAAAAGCAAGAGAGGTAATAGAGAGATTTTTCTTCTTTTACAGGGGCCCTATAGAAGCAAAGACCAAATCAAAAGAGGAAGATGATGAAGTAAACATCAAGATTCTTATAGTGATGAGAAATAATCTATCAAAACAAAAGAGGATAAAAATGAAGATGAAGTTCTAGAGACCTCAAAAGTTAAAGATCCCATACTATTAGATAAAATTACAATGGTATCCTTTGGGTTGATTAATGGTTCACAAAGCATGTAGAAAATGTATAGAAATGGGATCACGTAAAAGAAGATTTCCTTTACCAGTGACCATTGTTGATGTAATCCACCCTTTCAAAGAAAGCATGATGATGATGCACCACGCCAACTAATTCTATTGTCGCAATTGCAGACGAGTCCTTGCTATGTGACCTTTCTAGACATATCCTAAGAAGATGAATCCTCAAGTCAAGAAGTAAGTATCTCATAACCTAAATTAGAAAGAACCCGCATACCATTTCAATATCCCAAAGGATCTAAAGAGTTACAACCCAAGAAAGAAGAAGGTGGTTCTAATGGATCATCAGAAGAGGATGCTACTGTCATGAAGGAGTTAGATTTATACCTAGAAGCCATCTATGGGACCTTTATCCAAGAGGTGAAAGGTGAGAAGAGGTTAACCTTTATTGATGTAGAAGGCACTCAACATCATTTGAAGTGGGTAGAAGTTTACTTGACGAGGAGCTAGTGGTCCTTTGTGACCTACTCAAAAAGAATTTAGATGTGTTTTCATGGTCTTATAAAAAGTTGAAGAGGATTGATTCCACTATGTGTTAATACCACATTGATCTAGAGTAGATGCCAAGCTAGTAAGGCAATGCCAATGTAGAATAAATGTGAATTACTCAACCTTAGTGAAGACATAGTTGTTGAAGCTCTTGGAAACCGAGTTCATCTACCCAGTGTGGCCAATAGTGAATGGGTTTCACCCATTGTGGTTACACCTAAGGAGAATGGAAATCTATAAATTTATGTGAATTTGCATGAGTTTGATTTCAAAAAAAGGAAATATCACTTCCCTATCCCCTTCATAGAACAATTACTAGATACAATCACTAGATATGAGCTATATTTTCTTCTGGATGGACTCAATGCATATGATCAGGTGTAGAATGCGAAAGAAGATTAGTACAAGACAACCTTTACAATATAATGGGATACTTATGTCTAAAGGGTGATGCCATTTGGGCTCTACAAGTCCCTAATGACAAGCTATTTACCTTTCAAATGAGTGATGATGGCTACATTCCAAAACCACTTGTATGATTTCATTAAGATATATCTAGATGATTTCTTTGTCTTTAGTCTGCTCTATAAGCATTGGTGACACTTGGAGTAGTGATTTGATCGATGCTAGGAGTATAGAATTTTCCTTCACCCCAATAAATGCATCTTTGGAGTCTGCTTAGTAGGTTCTGTTAGGTCACATTGTTTATGCACAAGGGATAGCAACCGATCTTGTGAATATTGAGAATATTATAGCCCTGATAGCACCAACTAATCTTAAATAGCCTAGAGGGTTTCTTGGGGCCATGTGGGTTACTACATGAGGTTCATTGCACATTTTACAAGTAAGACAGCCTCCTTATAAAAGATGGAAAGTTTATTTGGAGAAATGATTGTAAAGAAGCTTTCAATACCCTAAAGCAATGCCTAAGTAAAGCATCCATCCTTGATCCCTTGATTGAACAAAGGTGTTTTATGTGCACATGGATGCATCAAATCAAGGGCTAGGTGGAGTCCTTTTTTAGAAAGGCTCCTCAAAGTTAGATCATCCCATTTATTGTGTTAACCAAAAGTCATTGATAGGGAGAGAAACTATACAATGATCAAGCTAGAGTACTTAGCGATGGTGTTTGCCCTAGAAAAGTTTTGGTATTACCTATTGTTAAAGCATTTCAAGCTCTATGTGGACCATGCGGCTCCTCCTTCTTGATGAATAAGACATTATGAAAGAAAGAATGATGAGGTGGATCCTTCTATTCCAAGATTTTGATTTTGAAGTTATCACCAAGACCAATCACTCCCATACATGTACTAGCTCTCATATTTTATAGATCCCTCAGAGTGAAGAAGAGTAGTAGGATGATTTGGACCCTTCTTGATACTTCCCTATTTCTATGGATAATGTAACCCCATGGTATGAAAATATTTCCCTCTTGGCTACATAGCAGTATCCTCTTGGCATCTCTAGCAAAGAGAAGAAGAAGCTTCTATTAGACTCAGCCCACTACACCTTGCTAGACAGCACATTGTATAAGAAAGGTAAAGATGAAGTTCCGTGGAGATGTATTGCATTTAGAGAATTTTGGAATTTCCCTAAAATATTTCCATGATTATCCATGTGGTGAATACTTTGCAAGAGAAGCCATAGCCATAAAATCTCTCCTTGTAGGATACTTGTAGCTAACCTTGCATAAAGACACCTATGATTGCTATAAGTAGTGTGATACCTACTAATGAAATGGTAAGCCCACCAAATCTAGTGCCATGCCATTGTAAATAATCCTTCCTTTGAAGCCATTTGAGAAATGGAATATCAACTTTGTGGGAAATTTTGACCCTTCAACTAGAAGGAAGCTGAACACATACACCCTAGTTTCTATGGATTATGTGATGAAGTGGTGTGAAGCTCTTGACAAGTGAGATGATGATAATAGCTTGGCTCTATTCTTGTAGGAGAATATTATCACTTGCTTTGGAAATCCCTTATGGATTTGGTAAGTGATAGAGGAATTCACTTTCTAAATAAGATCATGGAGGAGCATACAAAGATCTACAAGATTTGATGCCATCACAAGTCCAAACCCAACTATCCTAGAGCTAAAATCTAAGTCATAGTCACCAATTGCATTCTCTACTGAATCTTGATAAGGATGATTATTGCATATCATTGTGACTGGAATGATTGACTTATAGAGGCCCTTTGGGCATACAAAACCTCCCGTAAGGCCACAACAAGATAGATACCTTTCTAGTTGGGGTCTACAGCATATAAGCAATAATTTCTTTCGAATTGAAATTACCCTCCTTGTGAGTTGCTATTGAGGAGATGCTTGGAAATGACGAGACCCTAGTACAATATTATCTCCTATACTTGAAATGCTTGGATGAGATTTGAAGGATGGACTTATGGTGTATGGAAGCCATGCACACTCGATGCAAAGTTTACCATGATAGTTTCATCAAGAAAAAAAGATTCCAGGTAGGATCCTTTGTACTAGCAAATGATTTGTGCTTGGGTAAGTTTTCTAGAAAGCTCAAATAGTGCTAGATAGGTCCTTATAAGATACTTGTAGTCAACCAAATGGCTCTATGCAAATACAAGCCATGGATACCTCTAATGATCTCTTCTTGATCCATGGCTACCAACTGAATAAGTACTTCTCCCCTTGGGGATATTGACAATCACAGCCAGGAGTCCCTTTCCCTCTTGAATCTTGCTCCTTGCTAATTCTACTGCTTCTATTTGTTTCTAGTTGTGGTACTCTCATTCTCACAAGACAAACATGTTCTATTATCCCTTCGTTTCTAGCACCTACTACCACTCCTTTGATTTCTCATTCAATCTTCTAGATGTGGCAAGGATGGCTTTGATTCATAGTGCTGCCACTATATTTTTTAAAATAAATAAATATATTATCTAGGGGAGAAAATAACTTTGATCTCTACCATATTGACCTATTCTTTGAGGCAAGGTGACAATACCCGCGAGAGTAGAAAAATAAACAAAAAAAAAGGAAAAAAAAACTATTATGGGAGAAAATGAAGAAATCTCCTATGATAACAAGCCTCACTCCAAGAAAAGGTGGCAAACACCCTTTGGGTGGAAAGTTGAATGTGAAAAAGGTGGTGACACCTTGTAATCCAAAGCAGTAGAATCCTCTATTGATCTTTTCAAGGTGGCAAACATCCTTGGGAAGGAAGTTGACTGTGGAAAAGGTGGTGACACCCCGTAATCCAAAGTAGTGGAATCTTCTATTGATCTTTTCAAGGTATAGTTCAAAAACCATGTCCCTAGGTGTGTTGTATCCTATGATTCCCTAGATTATCTGACTCTTATAGAAGATACATGATTGTATGCCAAAATCTCTTTTGATTTTTCAACTACCTCCCAAGGTATGCCTCTTTATCAACAAATACTATACAACATCATCATTAAGAAAAAATTGATCTTCATCGAGACAAACCATGAGTGATGTGAGCTTGTATCCTATGTAAAAATTACATGGCACAGCAAATAGAATCTGAGAAAGAGATAGAGATAGAGAGTACACAATAGATAAGAGGAGAATTAGAAAATTACTTTAGCTCCAAACAACTGATACAGAGATGGCTCTATCCACTCGTGCGCTTCCACAGTGAAGCTTAGATGGCGATCTAGACAGAAGATAGGTGAAGAGCTTAAGGCTAGCTAGAACAACTCTGACTGGGTGAAAGGTAGATGATCAATGGCTGTGAAGGGGTTTAACTTTTATAGCCCGTGAAGGCGATTAGGTCGGCATGACTGACCTACCATATGAGCCTCCACTAGTCAGCCAAGGAATATTCTAAGAAATATTCCCTTTACCTAACAAGGGCTTCCACGGAATATTCCTTGGTCAACTAGTGGAGGCTCATCTGGTAGGTTGGTCATGCCGACCTAATATAAGCTTCTGCGGCCCCCCTGGATCCCAAAATAGGGGCCCCTTTTAACTCCCTTATCTTGCAACTCGATGCAATGTGCCTCGAGTTGCTACCAACTTAACTACTTAGTCTAACCCAAAGGTTAGACCCACAATGGTCACCTTTTTTCCATCCAGTCACATAGACCCCAGTTGATGTACAAGTCAAGACTCAACCAATGTTCGGGCTCACATTTGGCTTCTCCTCATAATGGGGGCCTTACAACTTTGAGCACTATGGATCATTGGTGGCACCTTATGAGGGTGGGACATTGAACATATCTAACATCCTAATTGGATTGGGATGTGAGTATAGACTATTCTATGTATTTATCAACAAAGAGTAAGACAAAGGATGGGACAAATGACCAGTTCATTTCCTTCAATTCTAATGAGAAATGAGCTATGTGGCATGAAGTGTTGCATGCATGGGGTGGGTCTCAATATATCATTCACAAACTACTTTGTACATATGACAATGTAAGGCTCCATGGTCTTCCTTCCCATATCATATGCCAATATAGGGTGGGATGTATTGCTACACCATGAATCGTGCACAAGACATATAAATCTTGCACAAGTACCTGTGAGGAACAAATCAATGGATATTAGGAAACATGCTCCCTGCCTATATTTATTAATCATGGATGAGACACGGGGGGGCTGAGCATGATTGACAAATCTTTCTCCAATCAACTAAGAGGTTAGGTTTGGGGAATATTATGTAAATTGGTGAGAGGTATGTTCTTGTTCCCTATACACATGGAATGGGTCTCTACCACCATAAACAATATGTCACTCTATTCTATGCACTACACTACAAAGCTCCCTCGCCTTTCTTCTCAAGCCTATACAATGGACAGGGTGGGATATACTGATATACTATCAACTATACACATTGGCATACTCCCTCTGTGTCCCTCAATCTTATCACATTATAAGCTAGGTATGTGATAAAGGGTTCTCCAATCTTTCTTGAGAAACATGGGTAAATGGGGATAGTGATTGATCTATCATTTGTATATTGGCTGAGCATTGAGTTTGAAAGATCCATGCTTCATCAATGATAAACTGAGAATCTTCATCCATCATGCTAATTCTCTAGGAGTTGCCATATGGTCCTTATTGTGTTGATGTGTGTTGTGGCCAGCTATGGAACCTCCTACAATCAAATTCAACACATGGCATGACAATGCTCATCCACAACAAACTACTGGCTGGGCCAAGTGTCCCTAACCCTTCTCTTTGTAATTCCATCATGGTATGTCATGTTATAAGTGTGGGGATATAAGGGTTGGTTAGTTTGTCAGTGTATATACCACTATTGGTCCATCTAAGGCTAGTCCTTTAAGGTCTTAAGCATGGTAGCACATCCATGTGTATCAGTTTACATAAATTCATGAAACCAAACCTCAGTAGATCTTAGATTGTTGATATTTCTTTTCTATACTCTACAAGGTTCCCTTCTCCACCCATCCATCATGTTACACCCACTACCTGGGGGAGGGGGGTTTAACTTTTTTTTATTTTCTCATATTTCTGTATAAATGTATCCTCGCTTCATCAGAATGGAAACCTGATATTGCACTCTTGTTTGTCCCTTTAAATTGCATACTTTTTATTTTCTAACCCCCTATTTATTATTATTATTTATTCATTATTAAATTTTGAAGGATCTTACACACTTTGGATGTATTTCCATGTCAAGATTTTCTATTTGCATCGGAACTTCGATTTGATCTTACACTCCTAATTATTCCATTAGATCACACATTTTTCCATTTTATTGCTTGTAATTCCAAATGCATAATCAGTTGCTATTTCTTTTTGCATATTTAGGGTCTTTTTCTTTTATATTTTTGCCAATTTTCCATGTGAATGTACCCTATTCTAGTCGAAATTGTATTTTGACTCAAGAACCTACTCATCATAATAGATATTTTTTAATGTGTTTTGACTTGACAACTCCATATGGCTCATCAAAATGAATACCCCACTCTATTCTAGTAGAAATTGTATTTTGACTTGAGAACCCACTCATCATAATAGATATTTTTTATGTTTTTTGTCTTGACAACTCCATGTGGCTCATCATAGTGAATATTTTTTCTCTTTACCCCACTCCCTTCTAGTGGAAGGATCTACCGTTATTACTTTTTTATTACACTTTCCTATGCATTTTTTGACTATTTTCCATGTGAATGTACATTTTCAATGCCAAGCTTGGAATTTTGGTTGTTAGTTCTATTTCTCTCAATGAAATGCTCATTCTTTCTTTTTCATATCCCTTCATTTGACTTATAGATTTTTAGTAATTAAATTTTTTGTTATTTTGTAGAATTCATATCTCCATGTTCGCATATGAACACTCATATTACACCTTGTGATGAGCATCGCCGTGTCTAAAGTGTGGTGTGCACCCACACATGCCGTAGCCTCCATTTCAACTCCACCATCACAAATTTTTTTATCCCTGCTTGCGAGCCATTCCCATACAAGATGGCTCACATGCAAGGGGAGGGCTTGTTCCCTTTTTCCTTTTTTCACTTAGTTTAAAGAATAAGAGTAAAAAAATATTTCACAAAATCTAAAACAACCTAATTCATTAGTTAATTTTAATTTGATTTCTTTAAAAAGAATCCCTTCCCCCTGACCATTCCATTCCCTCTCCCCTCCCCCTCTCTCTCACCTTCTCTCTCTCTCTCTCTCTCTCTCTCTCTCTCTCTCTCTCTCTCTCTCTCTCTCTCTCTCTCTCTCTCTCTCTCTCTCTCTTTGTGTCCGAAGCCCCCCTATCCCTCTACCACCCTCCACCTTCTCCCTCAATCTCCCCTCCCTCTGTCTTCCTCCTACTCCTCATTCTCCTCTCTTACCCTTCCCCTCCTCTTTCATTGCCTCCACCCATCTTCTCCCCTAGTCCTCCTTCTGCTTCCCCCCTTCCTCTCCCTCCTTTTATTCCCCTGTTTATGCTCCTAGAAATGACATTGACCAACTACTAAGATAAAAGCCCCTACCTTCTACCTCCAAAACTTCTTTTTCCATCCACAAATCATGCCCAATACAACACCCGCCATTCTAGGCAATGCCATCACATTGCCACCTCTCGTAGGATTCCACTGCCACACGAAGGAGTCTACCCCAAAAAGTGCCTTCAGTAGTCACCTGGTGATGGGCATGCCACTGCCGACACTGCCCTTGTGGTGATGGGCACGCCACTATTGTCATTTCCCTTGGTGATGCCCTAGCTCCAGTACTGTTCTAGAAAAAGAAAGATGGAACGCTTCAACTGTGTATTGATTACAGAGGGTTGAATCAATCAACTTTCAAGAATAAGTATCCTATTCCTGGAATAGATGAGCTTCTTGATCATCTTCAGGGTGTGAAGATCTTTTCCAAGATTGATCTCAGGTTTGGTTACTATTAGATAAAGATAAAGGAAGAAGATATCCCAAAGA
Organism: Lygodium microphyllum; assembly: GCF_053477565.2. Lineage (NCBI taxonomy): Eukaryota > Viridiplantae > Streptophyta > Polypodiopsida > Schizaeales > Lygodiaceae > Lygodium > Lygodium microphyllum. The sequence goes on along the minus strand of NC_141152.1, from coordinate 1,970,699 downwards.
CAGCCTTCAACACAAGATATGGACACTTTGAGTTCCTAGTTATGTCATTCAGGCTCACGAATGCGCCTCTGCCACCTTCAACAGGTTAATGCAGGATATCTTTAGACCATATCTTGATGACTTTGTGCTCATCCTCTTTGACAACACTTTAGTCTATCCCAAACAAGAAGAAGATCATGAACCCCAGTTTCGGATTGTCCTTGAGACAATGAGGCCACACAAGCTGTATGCTAAGATGAAGAAATGTGCATTCTTCAAGCGTCAAATTGAATATCTGGGATTCATTGTATCAGTGAAAGGAATCTCAGTGGATCCGGCCAAAGTCAGAGATGTGCTAGAATGGCCATTACCAAAAAGTAGCCCTGATCTAGCAGTTGCTTGAGTTGTTCCTTCAGCTCAATTACTTCCGGGATGGACATTCTATAAGGTCTCTTTGCAATCGGCGCAGCTCTTGGCACTAGCTTGATCTCATGATCCACTTCTCTTTGAGGCGAGAGTTCTGTCAACTCTTCAGGAAATACGTCCGCGTATTCCTTTAGCCATGAAGGTCCTTCACTAGACTCCTGCTTTTGATCTAACTTGTTGAGCTTAATCAAGTAGACAAGTAGTCCCTTTCTGACTCCCTTTATAATCTGAGATGCTTTGGCCAATTGAATTTTTGGCTTTCCAGCCTCACCTTGAGTTGTGACCAATTCCCCTTCAGAATTTCGAAAGGAAATTTGGCCCTTCCCACAATGAATGTGAGCATCATTAGGTTTAAGCCAATCCATACCGAGTAGACACTCATGGATACCTAGGTTCATGACTCTGAATTTGACTGAAGTTGTCTTTCCTCCCAGAAAGAATTCCACCTTAGCAGTTTGCCTGGTGCAAGTGACCTCACAACCATTTGCTAATTCCACAAGCAAGGTAGGTGCTTCTACTATGGCTATATCTAATTTTCTTTCACAATCTGGTGAGATAAAGGAATGTGTACTACCATAATCAATCAAGGTCTTGAAACCTTTACCTTGATAGTCCGACGGTGTCTAAATCATCGAGAACTGGAGATTTGGCCCTTTCTTGTGAAGAGAGGCATGGACTATCGCCCTTTCAAACTATGCTTCCATGGTTGGATCTTCTTCTTTGCATATTTTCCTATTGGCAACATAGGCGGTTCTTCCTCTACCTCAGGTAGCAGCTCCTTGGCCACGGCCCGTTCTTTGGAAAGGTGCCTAGCGCTGTCCTCCTCCAAGCTTGGGACATTGCCTCTTGAAATGACCGGGCTCGTTGCAGTGGAAACAATAGAGGTTTCGGCCATTGCTTTGGGTAGGGACAAAGTTGTTGACATTATTAGTCCTTTCTTTCTTTCTTTGTCCCCGATTCTGACCTTGAACTCTCTTCATTTGAGGCCTATATACTCCTTTGTTTGGGTCATTATAAGACCAAGTTTTGTTACCTCTTGGTCTAGCTTGCACCTCCTGAATTATAGGTGCAGCTTGAATGAGTGCGTCCTAAAGATTTGATGGGCACATAGATTCAAGACGTGTATTCACTGGTGGGTTTAAACCAGCACAAAATTTTGACACTTGCTATGTCATGTCCATCTGTGGTGCATACTTAAGAAGTGAGACGAATTTAGAGTAGCATGCATCAAGAGTGAGTCCCAACTGTTTTAGCTCATAGAACTCATTCATTTTCTGCGTGTGATACACCGGTGGTAAGTATCTTCCCTGCACGGCTTTCTTCAGTTTTTCCTAGGTAACGGATCCTTCCGTGATCCCTTGATCTCTGCATCATTTCTTCCACCAAAGCATGGCTTCGCCGGTGACCTTCAGCTTTGCGAGCATAGCCTGGTTCTTTGGCGAGTGCAGTACCGGCTGCGTCAAAGTAATCCTCCATAGACTCTATCCAAATTTCAGCATCCACTTGGACAGTTCTACCTTTTCCATCAAATTCAAGTGGCTTAATCTGCTTGAGAAGAAACTTCTTCTCCTGGATTACGGCAGTACTTGATGTAGGGGGCGAACTAGGACTCTGTACCTAGGGTTGTGCTTGGATAAAGGTTTCTTAATGTTATTACTAGTTATTCGTTATGATTTATATTTCATCTCCATTTCAACTATCAACCAAGCAATCTAGCCACTTAACTTTTTATCAATTCTCATCGACAAAACAGACATTGATAAAAAGAAGTCTTATTGCATTCATATGGGCATAGCCCTTTTGGAGTACAACATTTCCAGAGATGATAGAGCAACTGTTTACATTTAGTTTTGGGAGAATAATGTTGTATTACATTTATCTACGGGAACTGGATAATAGTATGGTTTCGGGTCATGGATCTTCAAGAATCGGTAAGTCCTCGAAAGATTAGGGTATTCTTTCCTTTGGAACCCATTCTTCTCATAGCACCCCAACACCTTGATCCTGTCGACAGGGATTACACGGGTCACTTCCTTATATACATATGAGTTCAGGCCAACCCTCCGACCCCTCGAATATGTAAAGTTGAGTTTACATGAGCCTCCACAAAAATGAACAGCTTCACGATCTTCAAGTCTTCCAACCACTTGAACCTCTTTAGGTTGGTTTGAAGGTATGGAAACCGGTGGGTAGCTATATAGTAGATTCCTGAATCACTCTTCCATCTTTGTTCCACGTACAAAGGCGATGGATTATAAATACAATCTAGGATGTTCATCATCTCAACCCTTTGTCGATAATCTGGGGAATGTATCACGGTCATAAACATGACTTGGAACACTAAGAACCTGTTCAATGCTTCATAATTTTGCAAGACAACATCGAAAGTAAGGAAATGTTCGGAACAACAACATTTGCTTTACTTCATCTTATTAAGATTTCTTAAAAACAAATTCTTTGTTGGTTCGCTCTCATACCAACTGTAATGTGTCCACCTGTTCTCTTCAGGACATGTCTTAGCAGTCCATCGGAAAGGAGATCTAGAAAGCTTTGCCCGGCACTCCCATGGAATGTTACAGGGTTTGTGATCTAGGACTTTCCGTGTCTGCCATGTAGGAGAAGTATTCTGGCCGTTCCCACATAGGACAGTCCTAAATCAGGGTTTTCCCTAATGGTCATTTCCTAAATGGCAACTCGCATCGAACCCCGAGCGAACTACTTTATGCAGAAACGCCAGGGCCAAAGCGGATTCAGACTGTACTTGGTTCAAGGAGAATGGGAAATGAGAGGGATGCAAAGCTCAACCTCTCTGCCATAAGGCATAACCCCATTCCGTTCCCCTAAAACAACGTAAATCGGGATTATTATAACTTAGACTCTAGGTCAACGCCCTTGCTATTCGTGTCCTTTGAAAGGATCTTCTTGCTATCATTTATGATTGAGAAAAGTTCCCAGCCAACCAAGACCACCCATCCGTAGGACGGACCCATGGCCACATCCACCACACTTTCCTCAGGTTGTTTTAGTTGTCTAATTACCTACCACATTTTGTTGGACATGCATCAAATAGCTTCTTAATTAGCCCGGCACCGGTTCCTTCACATAATCATAGCACTTGACATAGAAAAGCAGTGTCAAAAAAGTTCCTTTTCAATAGGTTATCATATTTATATTTGGAATACATTTATAAAGTCCAGCATGTAGGCTTATCCATAATCTGCCTGAAGGCTATCCAACAATCCACAAGGATTACTAATCCAAGATTCTGCCCGTAGACTAGTATGCAGGCCTCGAGATCCAATCCCGAGTCACGTTGGCCTCTTGTGCAAGGCTCGGAAGGTGAGGGATTTACGGCCAAAGCCCCCTGGCACCCAAGCATCTTCGTGCTCCAAGTAGCGCTCAACGGAGAGACCTCTCGCAGTGGGTTTGGTCCACCTTCCCGGTGCGGCTAACAACCCCCTTGGTTAGGGTCAGGCAAACAGTCGAGGGTAACTGAAGCTGTCTCTCACTTCAGCCTTCAACTTGAAGCATTAGATATCTTTTCATCCTTTAATTACTTGAGAAAACAAAGCAAAACAGTGCTCTTTAAACTGTTACAAGCACAATCATTTCCAGTGGTAGTTATTTTTTTCAGCCAACTGCTAAGGAGTGAATCCTTCTTTCCGAATGCATTCAGCATTCAATCCAGGTTCAATTGCGACTTGGCAAGATTCCCAAGGGTTTGTTTCTGAACCCTTATATCCTTGGGTTAGGGCCGTACCCTATTAACCCAACTTAACCAATACCTTAAGTTCTATTTGCAGTAAATATGTTGTTCCAAATTACTGATTAGTCTTTTGCTTCCAAGCAATTATCTAATCCCCTTATTTTGGTCACTTTTCCCAAGAAATGTTCTATATCAGGATGACTACTCATCCTCTTGCAAGATAAACTTGCCAAGAATCTGCCAATCTCATTCCGAGGAATTGTCCATTCCCTTGTGATCAAATCACAAGATCATGCGACTCTGCAACTTGTTGCACAAATGTCGCATCTAATCCATGGGACTATTTTACCCATTGAACCGTGTTTTCTAATCACGGAATCATGATTAGATAGGAAACAGCGTTAGGGTGTCTTCATATCAAATCCGTTCCTAATTGCACTAGGCCGACATAGGGTTCCAATTCAAACCGAGTTTCATCTTTTTAGCGAGTGATCCTTAGGGTAGAAACCCTAGATCGTTTTTCACAAGTATGTCCTCTTGTCCCTGCATTCCATGAATGTGGACAGGTTTTTAGGGTATGAGAGTTTCAACTTGGCAATAAGTGTGACTAGGTCATGTCCTCAACGTGCTACCCTAGTTAGCACTTTGGAATGTATTGCATCAATTTAGCCATTCCTAATCGAGTCCCTTGCATTTTAGGTGTTTATGTTAGACCAATTTACTTGTCTATTCTTGAAGATATTTACGATTCCATTTTCGTAATCACATGATTCATTGCCTACATATGAGTAGATTTTCAAACCCTAACTTTTCTGGTTAAGATCAAAGCGTATGTTAAGTTATGGCATAATTCCTAATGATCCTTCTATAGCATGCAATCAAGATTCATGCTACTAAGCTTTAGGGTTTTATGTGAACCATGCATCCTTTTCCTAATTTCATTTTTGAATCAATTATTCGTATGCTGAATTTACACAACCTTTCGTAACTACTTACGTAATTGATTGAGACTTATGCCAATTTCCTAGAGATTAATCTACTTCATGCAACCCTAGAATCATTTCCAGGCCTTGCAAATTCCTACGGTGATTAGCAACCTTCTCTAAAGAATCATTTCGAAGAGAAGATGTCTAATAATGCGACATGCAATTTATCATTTCCATGCAATAATCGAAGTGTACTACCATAATTTAGACTTGTAAAGATGGTCATTAGTTAATCTAAATTCGTTACTTTGCAATGCATAAAACCATTTGCTAAGAATGCATAGAGATCTTATGCTTCCTTTTTTTGTTCGATTCATTGAAAAATACCAATGACCAAATTCTTCAATCGTGAGCTATTAGCCAAAGTATTTCAATAAAAAAAATACATCCTAATTCCATAAATGATCCATGCACAGTTGTAATATTAAGACGTAAATCAAAATTAGGAAGAAAACCTGGACTTGTGGATTCAGTGAAATGTCCACATGGATGTTAGGACATGATCCTCCTGCGGTTGCGCCCTGTGCCTTTTTACGAGCCATCACATATTCGACCTTCTTGCCTTGGCCGCAGACTTAAGATCTTGGCCCGTCTCCCTCGCACACGAAAGTCCCTTTGACATTCGGCTTCCTTGACCGATTTCACCATCTTTCGAAATCGGGCTTTAGAAGGCCTTATAGGCTGCCTCCTCCAAGTAGGGAATGAATTTAAAAGACTTGTAATGGAAGGCTTTAAAAGGAAACCAAGGGTTCTAAATGAACTTGTGTGGGAATGCCATAGGAGCCTTTAAAGAACTTGTGTGGGGGAAATCCACGGAAGGGTTTAAAAATGGCTTTTGTGGAATGCAAGGGGAGGATTTACAAGGAAACAGGGGTTAAATAGCCTTGTGGAAATGCTATGAAAAGGGCTTAAAAACCCGGGTTAGATGACTTTTGGGGAAACCAAGGCCAAAAGGGTTTAATTCTTGGGGATACAAGGGGGAGAAAAGCCTAATTCCCGAGGGTATAAGAGACTGCTTGAGAAGGGCAATAGGAAGGGTTTTTAAGAGCCCGCAAGTAAATGTGAATTTGAGCGGGAATTTCCCATGGGAAGGGTCTTTAAAACCTGGCCTAAGGTGGGTTTTGGGGGGCAAGGGAGCTTAAATTCTAGGGGATAAAATATGGACTTGTGTTGGAAGGATTTCAATGAAAAAGGGGCTTAATTCTCGGGGGGAAAAGGCAAGGGAAAGGCTTAATTTCTCAGGGTAAAAATCCCTTTGTGTAAGAACACAAGGGGGGGGGGAAAGGGGGCTTAAAGGGCCCCGCCCTTAGAAGCTTTTAAGGCTTCTAGCCTCAGCACGTGGCAGGGAGGAAAAAGGGATAGGAGTTTGATGGCAGCGTATCAGACTTCAGGCAGCAATCCTCCTCCCTTCACGACTACCACACGGCTCCTCCTTCAGCGGCAGCTGGCGCAGTACGTCAATGCCTTCAGCTCCTCTCCTCCATGGCCTTGCGTAGCCTTCACGACTCTCAGCTCCCTCTCTCTTGACATGGCCTGGCGACTGTAGCATTACCCTCCTCTCTTTTTTCCTTTACTCCCCCCCCACAGGGGGTTTTTATAGGCTAGGGAGAGGGACCTTCTCTCTCCCACGCGGCCAACTGCATGGCCCTTCTCCCCCATGTCTTCCAGCTCTTTGCCTAATCATCCCCGCTTCACTCCCTTCCCTTTAGCACGACCTTCGGCTGGGAAAAGAAGGGATAAAACAAAAAAAATTTGCCATAATTATATCCTTATCCTCTTGACCTCCTCCCAAGAGGAGGTTCATGCAAGGATATTATGTTTCTTGTTCTTTGGTCTTGTTTCTGCCAATCATGATACGTCGTATGCAATCGCACCATCCATGACCACAATGCCGGCATTGTGATTTGCCCGAGACTTCACGCGTATACGTAATATTTTCAACAGAAATATTACAGAGAAATGTTAGGAAAAAGTCGGTCTATGACCTTAGACAATGTTGGCTAGGAACCCCTGGGACTTCAGTCGATCCTAGTGGGAACGGCCAGATAAGTTCCGTTGCGGGGCAGACTTGAGAGACCCTAGTTGGCAAATCCCGTGTCATTCCTTGGGAGTGCCGGGCGGCGTCTTCTAGATATATCTCTTAATGGATTGCTAAGACGTGTCCCGCGATTTGAGGAGCGGGCACGTTACAGCTCTTCTCGCAAAGGGACTCCTAGCACTTTCTTTTTCCTTGTCATGTTGTACCCTCACTAAGGGACCCCTATCTCTAGAGTGTGCTTGAGTGTTTTTCTCATGAGTTGCAAATTATTGAGATTTTCAATTGTGTCTTTCTCACATGACTTACACAATTCAAGTAGTGTGTTAGGGAAACTTTGTTGTTGATGAGCTCATATTACTACCTTTATTCCTCTAGCTCTTTCAACTGCTAAGTTCTTTTCATACTTAGCTTGAGCTAAGTAGGTGCCCATATTCCATAGTGCATCCATATTCTTCTCTTTTCCTAATGACTTACCTTTTCCTTTGCATACTCTAACCCATTGTTCTACAACTTTGCAAAAGGAGTTCTAGTGTGGTTTGCTATTCTTGCTTGGTTTGGCTCATGATATTTCTTTGTTGCACTTCATAATGTAGCTACTTTTGGAGTTTGGCATAGTTATGCATGGATTTTTAAATCTCATTCTCACTCTAAAAGCTATTTGGTTTTCTGCTAGGCCTTATCTCTTGCTCCCTTTGCTTTTTCTAGCTCCTTTTCTCATTATCCACAGAGCTACTTCAATTGCTTCAGTTCTTCCACCTTGGCTTTTTCTTTCATGGTTGGAGCATACAAGCTTTTGAGTTACACATGGTTTTTCCTTTCCAATTTGTACTATTCCTAGAACTATTTATACCCCTTTCTTTTTCATTGTTTTCCTTTACTATTACCAAGTCTCCCTTCAGACTAAAGACTTCTCTTGTTTTTTGTTGTTAATATGCCATGTGGCATTTCCTCTACTTTTTCATTGCCTTTAAGGTTCACTTTCTCTCCTCATCCAATTGGTGTCATGTGTGGACATGGGTAGGGAAGTCAATGATCCTTCCATACTTGGTATCTTAGTTGCTTTTTGACAAGACTCTAGATCTACAATAATTACTAATCTTTTAGTACTCATGGATATAACTTTTCCTGATCTTGCATGAGAGAGCACAGTTATATGTGTAGCAAGTTTGTAAACCATACTCTCTAGTTGTTTCTTGCCACATCTTCTCTTGTAAGGACTGTCAAAATTGTGGGAGAGAAGGAAGGAGTCTCACTTGTATCTTTCTTTCTTGCACAATGGGGGAATACACACAAAGGTGGAGGCTGAAAACAGTTTTCCTCTTCTTAGTTGTGTAAGCCAAAAGAATCCTCATACAAAGAAATAGAAGAACCCTATATATGGGTCTCAAACCAAACTCAACTAACTAAGGTGTCATACTAACTGAACCACAAATTAGAGTAGATAAGGATAGCTGTCATCTAGCTATTATTCATGGGTGGTGTACCAACCACATTTGCAACTAACAAGTCAGTGACATAAATGCACAACGGTCACCCTGGCATATCACGAGTGGAGCTCCATATCTCAACACTCCCCCTCGAGCTCAATCCCAATTCCTGCACACCAAGGAGGTCTCTGAACTTGCGCAGCTTCTCTGCACCCAATGCCTTTGTGAATATGTCAGCTACCCGATCCTCTGTGCTGACATAAACTAGATCAATAAGACCTACTAAAACCCTCTCCCGCACATAGCGATAATGCACCTCAATGTGCTTTGTTCTAGCATGATATACTGGGTTATTTGCCAAGTGTATACTACTCATGTTGTCACAATAAATGACAACTCGCCCATCTGTAGACTGATACATATCATAAAGTAGCTAATCAAATCATCAACATAAATGACAAGTAGCATAATACATTTCTCTGTTTTTCTCACATAAACTGAGAGATCTGCCTTGGAAATCTGAAAGCCAATAGTGACAAGATACTGTCCTATCTTGTCAGACCATGCTCTAGGTGCTTGCTTCAAGCCATACAAGGCTTTCTTCAACCTGCAAACAAACTCAGGATGAACAGCATGCACATAACCTGGTGGCTGCTCCATATAAACCTCTTCTTGCAAATCACCATGCAAGAATCCATCTGATGTAAAGACCATCCCTTTGATGCAGGCATAGCAATGACTGCTCTTACGGTTGCCATCCTTGCAATCGGACTGAATGTTTCTTCTTAATCAATGCCATATGTTTATGCATACCCCTTGACTACTAATCTTGCCTTGTATCTGTTCACAGAACCATCTGCATTGTGCTTCACCTTATAAACCCACTTACAACCAATTGCATTCTTATCTTTAGGCAAAGGTACCAATTCCCATGTAGCATTTGCTTCCAAAGCATCCATTTCTTCATCCATGGCTTTCTCCCATTTTTCTTTTTCCATGGCTTGCTCAAAAGAAGTGGGTTCTGGTTCTTGTATCACTTTGACTATATAGGCATAGTGAATGGCTGTAAATCCATCATATTTCAGCCTATCCACATGATACCTAGCTCTGGTAGACCTACGCAAAGTAGACTCACTTCCAGGTACTCTCAAAACATCCCTAGTCTTCCTTACCCCAGGTGTAACAATAGAAGGAATGCCCAACTCATCATCAATGCTCTGTTCTGAGCCACTAGATTCACCATCCACATAAGAGTGACCTGCATTCACATCAAACATGGGCTGATCTACCTTCTCTTTTCCTTTTCGTGATACCTGCATACCACTATCTGCATTGCTTTGAGAAGATTCTCCTAATCTCAATCTGCTTGTCCATGGCGAAGAATATGAATCACTGCTAGAGGACACTCCAAGTCCACTAATATCTTGTGACTGCTGCTGTGAATTTTGTGCAGCATCACCATTTTGTGCATCTACATTATCAATCACATTTACTGGTTTATACCAGCGACTCATCTCATCAAAAACAACATCTTTGCTCACTGTAAACTTACGAGTAGAAGGGTTATAGCATCTATATCCTTTCTTCTTCTGCAGAGAGTAACCAATAAAGATGCACTTCTCAGCTTTTGGATCCAACTTGGATCTCAACTCATCTGGCACATGAACATAGGCAATGCAACCAAAAAATTTCAAATGAGAAATATCTGGTTTCCTACCAGTATACCTCTCCTCTGGAGTCATGCCATGTATTGCTGCAGTGGGAGTCCTGTTCATTATATAGACTACTGTAGCAACTGCCTCAGCCCAGTAAAAATCTGGCAGGTCTTTTTCATTGAGCATGGCACGAGATACCTCTCCAATATGCCTATTTTTCCTTTCTGCAATTCCATTTTGTTGTGGGGTATGACTGCATGAATATTGCTACTTTATGCCATGCTCCTGCAAGAACCTTGCAAACTCATTTGAGGGGTACTCTCCCCCTCCATCTGACCTTAGGCATTTTATTTGCAGGCCTGTTTCTTTTTCAACCATAGCTTTAAGAGTTTTGAAATGCCCAAACACTTCACTTTTCTTTTTCATAAAATACACCCACATTTTTCTGCTATAGTCATCAATAAAAGTGACAAAATAATGATAGCCTCCAATAGATGCAGCTTTAGTAGTCCACACATCAGAGTGGATTAATTCCAATGGCCTCTTACTCTCTTGAACATGTCTAGGAAATGGTTTCCTTGCCTGTTTTCCAAATTGATAGGCTTCACATACCTTATGCATTTTTGAAACCTTGAATTTAGGCAATCCTGCAATAATATTTTGGGCCTGCATTGATTTAAGTCGTTGTACATTAACATGACCGATGCGTTTATGCCAGATATCAATATCTGCAACTACACCGGTCCCATGTGCAAACATTGCTACACTCAATTCAGGCATGTCTGCATCCAATGTAAACATTCTGTCCTTCTTCTTTCCTTTTGCTATCAAGCGACCTTTATTTTTCATATCCTCAACAAAGCATCCATGAGGATTAAATCTAACCTGCAAGCCCTGCTCAACCATTTGACCAACAGAAACTAGATTCTTGGTGATATTCGGGACATGAAATACATCGAACAGGTATTTCTTTTTCCCATCGTGCATAGACAAAGGAATTTTTCTAATCTGCACAATAGGATGTGCAGTATCATTACCAGTCTCCACAAATCCTAGTTTTTCCATTTTCCTTGCATCTTGCATCCATTCTGCATGACCTATCATGTGGTTTGACGCACCTGAGTCAACATACCACACTTCATTGCTTTCTTCTGCACTTGTCATCACAGAATTGTTCATGTGCTGCATCATAAACAAATGCTCATTTCTGTCATCACCCTGTCTACTAGAAGATGCATAATTCCCTTGTTGCAATTTTCCATTCATGATGTCATTCTACTGTTAAGGGCCAATTTCTACCCTTAATATACCAAACAGATACAAAACTTCCATAACAGATAATTAAAATTTGGTTCTGAATGTTGACAATCTAACTTCTCAGATACACATTCTGATCACGATACGCTATTCAATATCCACTATTCATCACCATTGACCTTATCCATGGAATCAGATAATTCGGAATACAGTACAGAGAATTAAATACACAGGCGAAATCAAGTAACATCCTTTCATTATCAAAAAACAGAACTGTCTTCTACAGCAGTGCATTCCAATTCTCTCTTCCTTCCACGAATAGTTACATCCAAAAAGGTTCATAACTCTTCCATTCAAAAAGGTACAACTAACACCCCTACATATCCCTTATTCCCTAAGGCTCAAACTAAAGTGATAAATAATCCCTAAGGTTATGCCTCTAACACTGGCACACCCGCGGTGGATACTATTTTCCCAAAATAGTTGACCCGGACCCACAAAATCCCTTGATCTTGCTGTCTTCAAATTCTGATCACTTTTCAGTACTAGTTTACTTTTGGTGTATCTTCCATCATCTATGCTTCCTCTATGGAGAAATCCACATTTGCATCCTGCACATTTGTAAAAACAACCTCCTGTTGGATTGGTACATTGTAGACATCTCCAACAGGAATAATTTCCAATCTTTCCTGAATTAGATTTTCTTCCTGAATTACTTTCTCACTGTCTTTCTTCACTTCCTCGGGTTGCAAAGTGTCTGAAAAATTCTTCTCATCAGAAAAATCCAATAACCATTGCTGAATATTCTTCCACTCCTCTGATTCTGACACGTCAGTTCTCCCTCTAAAAACACTTCTGTGTTTACTAACAAACTGAACCAGTGCTTTGAATTTGTCTTCATAGTCAGATTGACTACTTTCGGCCTCTTCAGATTTCTTCTGAAACAAATCTGCCTTTCCTCTCTGAACTTTCAAAGCTTTAATCTGTTCTTCCAAAATTTCTGAATCCAATTTTTGAATTGTCAGAGTATGTTTTTGCATTTCCACTGTACTCAACAATTCCTTATTTAACATATTCAAATTAGCTTCTGTTTCTAACTCATCCTTAATCTGAATCATGCCATAAGGTTTCTGCATTACCCCTTCCATCTTTTTCTGTATAGAATCCCAAACCATATCTCCATTTTCCAATACTTCATTGACCAAATGATTCAAATCATTTCCTGTCAAGAATACTGCATCTACATCAACTTCATCTGAATCAATTGAACCTTTTAATTGATTCTCCACATCCTCCAACACCTTTAGTCTGTCCTTCAACACACCACATTCTGCCATTAACCTTGTGTTTTCTTTTGACAATTCAGTAAGCTCATTATCAAAGGCTAACTTCAGATCTTTTATCCATTCCCTCATTGTATTTGCTTTGATTTCTGCTTCTGACAGCTTCCTGTTCATCATTACAATGGTCTCTTCTTTTTCAATAATCTGACTTCTGAAAAACTCTCCTAATTCCTCAAATTTTTGTGACAACACATCAAAGTTCACAGTTTTGGCTCTTTCATCTTGCATCATAGACACCAATGTTGTATTTGAATCCTTCAACATCTGAACAGTCTGATTCAAGTTGTGAATATGAACTTGCTGTTTTTCAATGAACACCATAAGTTCCTGTAGTGATTTAACAGCCAATGAAGTTGTCTAATTCTCACGATCCTTCTTATCCACATTTACTAAAATGTCCAAGTCTTCAATTTTCTGTTTCCCCATCAAAACATTTGATTTCTTCACTAAGTCAGTTTCAGGCTGTACATTTTGCTCCTCTTTCTGCTTTTTGCCCAATCTGATTGATATTTTCTTCACAGGAATCCCCTGTACTTGGCCTTGCTTGCTAACAGGTCTTTTCTGCAACTGACTTTTCAAATTTGTCCCCCATTCACCTGTTTCTTCAGTCTAAATCTAAACTTCACTCCCCTGATCCACAGATTCTATTTTCTGATCATGCTTCTGACTTTCCACTGCTGTCTCTGTCTTTATCTTCTTGGTTGGTGGTTCTAACTCATCAGGCACAGAAGTAGAGATAGAAGTTCTTTTAGTACTCCCTGCCTTTCTGTTTTTTACCCAAACCAGAACATGACAATGCTAACTGAAAAGAATCCACTTTGGCCCCCTCAAAAATCATTCCTAGAATGGCTGGAATTTGCTATTAGCAGATTGCTTTCTTTTGTCTGTACCATGTACTTCCATAACTAATCTGTTGTACATGATATGTGCCCAATTGAACATAATGCTGCCTGATTCTGCAGCTAGCAGTAAACCAAATGTATCTTTGCTCATGTAGTCGAATTTCACCAGAAGTAAGATCCTCTCCATGAACCATGTCAGCTGAATTCTTCTGTTTTTACTCTTAACCTTTTTTATTACATAATAGTTCCTGCTTCCTTCTGCAGCTCCAAACTCAGCAACCATCTGCTCATCTGATGCTTTGGTCCATTCTGTTTCTCCTTCCATTGGCAACTTAAAAACTTTGGCTAAAAACTCAGGGGTCACTTCCTTATGACAGGAAGGTACATCAGCTGATTGCAAACAGGCCAATTGAGTGGGTGCATAAATGTTTTGTTCATACTTCTCCCATGGCAATCTTGCATACTCAGTTAGCTTCATCTGCTCTAGCAATAAAACATTATCTTCTTGCTCAATATTCATCTGAACCTGAAAATCCTGTAAAGGATACATCAATTTCAAGGCCAAATCTCTCGCGGCGCGCGGTTTCATTTCATAATTGGTAAGATCCTCCTCGCTAGCATCTGAGTCATTTGCATCAGCCTGTGGTAATTTCTCCTTACCACGAGCAGAACGCCGAACTGGCTCATCAGCCATCTTCTCTGGTGAACTGAGTTTTCTCCTCATAGCGAGAAGCTTCGAAAAGAAAAGAACTCGCAAACAAGCACTGAGAATGAAGTAGAAGTATAGCAGAACACTCTGCAGAACGTCACAGAAAACGCTAGGCCTTGAAAACGCAGAACGCGAATGAATCCTCTGTGCGCGAGTAGACTCCAGTTCGAACAGTCGTTTGCATGCGCCAAACTTTGGAAAACCCACCTCAGCACATGTGAAGACTTGACGTTTGCCATCATCTCTTATTCTCCTTATAATGCCCTTGTCACCCCAGTCGGTTTCAACAATAGAATAATAATACTGTCCTTCAAAATTAGAACATGAGATCGCTCCCACCAAGTCACATTGCACATCTCTAGTGTCATGAAACACACTAGGCAAGAATTTCTTCAACCGGAAACCATTAACAGGTTTTTAAAGCAAAATTCCCCTCCAAGTCAGAAAAAAAAAATGTTCCCTGACCAATGTCTTGAAAAATTGTGTATGGCCCCACATACCTGAGTTTGAGCTTCCTAGGATGCTTGCCCAATCTAGAATTGTACATCAGAACTAAATCCCCTTCCTTCAATTTTTTCTTCTTCAGATATTGGTCCAACCATGTTGACCTCCTATTCTGAATCACTGTTGCCACATAAGCACTATGAAACCTATCTTCATCCAAAGTCAACAACTGGTTTAATCTGTGTTGCAATGACTCATCCTCTGTCAATCTGTGTTGCATAGCCACTCTCAAAGATGGCACAATGAACTCCATTGGCACTACAACTTCCTTTCCATAAACCAATCTGAATGGTGTAAGCCCTGTACTGACTTTAAAAGCTGTTCTGAAAGCCCAAAGTGCTAAATTGAGTTTCAGATCCCAATCCTTCCTGTTTTCTGCAACTGTCCTCTTCAAGATCTTGACCAAGATCTTATTGGTACTTTCAGCTAACCCATTTGCCTGTGGATGATATACAGAAGACATTTTGTGACTAATCATATGAGTTTCAGTCAGTACTCTAATCACCTTATTCAGGAAATGAACTCCCTGATCTGAAACCAGTTCAATGGGACACCCAAATCTTGTCATAATATTATTGTACAAGAAGGAGGCTACACTCCTGGCCTTGTTATCCTTCAGAGCCACAGCTTCCACCCATTTAGTACAGTAATCTGTTGCAACCAAAATATACCTATTTCCTGTGTTTTGTGCAGCTGGCTTAAATGGACCCATGAAATCCAAACCCAACTTCTCAAATGGGCCTAATGGCAAGACAGGATTTTGAATCATCCTATCCTTGTTTTTAGGGTAACCATCCCTCTGACACTTCTCACAAGTCTTGGCAAACAAATGTGAATCCTTAATAACTGTAGGCCACCATAGACCACTCTAAAATATTTTTATGCTGGTTATTTCACTTGAGAAATGTCCTCCAGCATCTCCTGTATGTGCCTCAGCCAACACTGGATTTTGCTGACTATTAGGAACACATCTTCTGAGAATCTGATCCACTCCCTTCTTATAAAGATACCCTCCAATGACAGAAAAAGTGCTATTTCTAAGTACCATCTTCCTTCTGTAATCTGATGTCATCCCTTTAGGAAACACTCCCTCTGTAAGATAATTCAACATTTGATCATACCAGTCCTCTGATCCAGTTGGCTGAATCTGAAACAGATCAGCATCAGGTAAATGACCTGAAATTCCTTCTGCAGGTTCCCCTGTCTCCAACCTGCTCAAATAATCAGCAACCAGATGTTCTCTGCCTGGCCTATGAACAATAGTATAATCAAACTCCTGTAGCAGCAAAATCCATCTTGCCAATCTACCAGTTGGTTCAGGCTTGTTCACCAAATAAATGAGGGCTTGGTGATCCACATGAATAACAATAGGATTACCCAAAAGATAGTGTCTGAATTTTCTTAATGCAAATATTACACCCAAACATTCTCTTTCAGTCACAGAATAATTTCTCTCTGCTCCTGTCATCACTTTGGAGGCATAATAGACTAGTCTAAACCAACCTTTCTGTTTCTCCTGCATGAGCACTGCTCCTACAGCTATATCAGAAGCATCTCCAAAGACATGGAATGGTAGACTCCAATCAGGAGGTTGCATAATAGGAGCCACCTGTAACATCTTTTTGAGTAATCTGAATGCTTTCTCCTGTTCTTTTGACCAAACAAACTGAACATCCTTCTTTGTTAGCTTAGTTAATGGCACACAGACATGAGACAAGTATTTCAGAAACCTACTATGCCACTTAATCTATCCCACAAATCTGCTTAACTCCTTGAGATTAGTTGGTGCTTTAGCCTTCTGAATTGCTGCCACCTTTTTAGGATCCACCTGCATTCCTTCTTCTGAAATGATATGGCCCAGTAAAATACCCCTTTTAACTGCAAATGCACATTTGGCAGGATTCAGGCTCAACCTGGCCATTCTGCATCTTTCAAAGCACAATCTGAGATGTTTCAGATGATCTTCTGTCTTTCCAAAAACACTAAAGTCATCCAAAAATACCCTCATAAAAGTTGTCAAATATGGAGCAAAGACCTCCTGAACCCATTTCTGAAATGTGGGAGGAGCATTCTTCAACCCAAAGACCATGACATTACTTGCATAAACACCCCATTCTATCACAAATGCTGTTTTCTCCCTATCTTCCACAGCCATAAGTATCTGATTGTAGCCACTAAAACCATCCAGAAAACTATACATCTGATGTCCTGCAACAGCATCCAGCAATGTGTCCTAAAATGGTAAAGGAAATGGATCTGTTACAGTTGCTGCATTGAGTTTCCTGTAATCCACACAGATCCTGAGTTTGCCATTCTTCTTAGGTACCACAACTATTGGTGACAACCAAGTAACTTTCTCCACAGGATAGATAAACCCCACTTTCAATAACTTGTCCAGTTCCTCCTTGACAGCTTTGGCATAATAAGGATTCATCCTGTACCTTTGAGAAATAACAGGAACATCATCCTTTTTCAAATTAATCCTGTGCATACAAAAGCTTGGATCTACACCCTTCATATCAGTATAAGTCCAGGCAAAAATATCCTTGAAATCCTTGAGTAATTTGCCTAAATCTGTTTTAAACTGTCCATGTGCATAGACACTGACTTTTACCATCTTAGGCTCATGTTCAGAACCCAGATTCATATCCTGTAGGTCATCTTCTTGTACCCTAGCTGTTTTGGCCATTTGTTCCTCAAAAGCTTTCTCTGCCTGTAAAATCTGCTGAATATGCATCTTCTCTTCCTCCTCAGACAGTTGCTTATTCAAAACTTCCTCCACTTCAGGGGCTTCCTGTTTAATTGGAACCTGTTTTTCAGAAACTCTAGATTTCCTCTGTTCCTTCAGGTTTTGCAAAATTCTGACAACATCAATGTCAAACACAGGTACAATTGATTCATTCACTTTGAGAAAAGCATCCTCTTCATCATCCTCTACTTCTCCAACCATGTTTATACCCTATGCATACAAAGCTCTAGTGTCTTTTGGCAAAACAACACTAGGTACCATATTCAGATGAATTCTCTTCTTTCCCTTCTTGATTGTTACCCTTGCAGTACCCCAATCCTGTTTCACTTTAGCCTGCTTGAACCAAGGCCTTCCCAACAGAAGTGGATAGGGACTATCCCCTTGATCCATCTTGAGCACTACAAAAGTTACAGGAAAGGTCAAACCGGAAATTGTGATTTGCTGATTCCTGAGTATTCCAAGAGGTTGGATCCTTCTCTGATCAGCCATCTTCAATTGAAAAGGAGCTTCTTCCAATTCAGGGAGATTAAGCTTCGTATACAGGAACTCACGTAAAATATTCACACCTAACCCTCCATCCAAAAGTGCTCCCTATATTTCCTGATTCTGATAAGTCACAGTGATTTTAGGAACTTTATAGTCCACATCCTTAGCTTCAACTTGACATACATCAGGCTTACCAGCCTGGTCATCCTCCCTAGCAAGGCTTTTAAGCACCTGTCTTTTAAATTCAGGCACGAGACTCAATATCTGATCCATAGTGACTGTGGTATTCTTCAAGACTTCTGCTGTTAGCTGAGCCTCCTTGGCTTCCTGTTGCATAATCTCCTCCTGAATATCCATCTGCTTGCCTGTCTTCTGACCTTTCAAATCAATACTCTCCTTTTTCTACTTTTTCTGAATTAGATTCAGACATTCTTGTCTTACTTGTTTCTGTGTATCCCAAAAATGAGGGTTTTTCATCTCCTTATGAGAGACAACAGGGTCGGCAACATACTGTGCCCCTGATCTGGTGACTACCAAAACTGGTGTTGCCTTTTCAGGAACACCTTCCATTTGCTAACAGTTAGAACAATCACAATGATACTGAAATAAGCCATGCCCAGTTTTCTGATTCTCTTGCCACCTATCTTCAGAACTTTGCTTTGACTCTTCCACAATCACAACATTAGCTTGTGGAGGCCTAGTCTGCTGCACTTGTGCAGACTGTCTCTGATTATTGTATCTGATAATAGGTATCCCCCTTTCTTCCCTATACTTGCACCACAGAGGGCAATTTGGACCTTGCCTATGCCCTGTCTGAGCACAGTAGGTACATGGATCTTCGGGTCCTTGCTGGTTGGGTGGCACCCAATTGTTCCTTCCTTGAAATCTTCTGGGGCCTTCCCCTCCTCTGTTCATGTCTGGTTGCTTAGCATTAGCAGCTGGTCCATTAGCTCTCTGTGCTGGTCCAGGATTTGACTTGTTATTAGGATTATACCAACAGTTTGCATCTGTATGTCCCTGTTTCTGACAAGTGTTGCAATAGGATCTCTCCTTTTTAGTAGAAGTAGAGATTCCCATACTCTTCAATGTTGCAGCAATCTGCTTGCTCAAATTTTGCACCTTGGCTTTGGACTTACCATTAGCATTCTTATCCTTTCTTGTTTTGCTCCTGCCTTTATGTTTGTGCTTCCTCTTCTTTTTCCTGCTTTTAGTCTTCCTGTCCTCAGAATCAGAACCCTCTGAATCTGAGTCGAAATCCTCATCTTCTGAATCTGTATCTGAGTGAGTCTCTGAATCTGAATCTGACTCTGTATCTGAGTCTAAATCACTGTCCTGTTTCTTTTTCTTTCTGTATTTAACACTTCCCAATCTTTTCTCTGCTCTTCTGGCAGCTGTTACCAATTCATTGAAGCCTCCTGCTCCCCCAGGGATGTCTGTACTTGCTACTGCAGTTCAGAGAGTGTCTCTCAAACCATTACAGAAATATTCCCCTAACATTTCATTAGTAGGTCTCTCTACTGGTGCCAGCCTCCCATTCAAGTCTAGGAATTGCTGTGCATAATCCTCCACCAGGAGCCTCTTTTGTTTCATTGTTTTCAGTTTTTTTAGGATATCAGTTGGAGTCTTCCACCTCCTAAATCTTGACAAAAAAGCTGTTTGCAAAGCTTGTGTGTCAGGAAAATATACTGCACCATACTGTATGAACCAATTCATGGCCTTACCCTCCAGTGTGGCAGCAAACTGCTGCTTCTTCACATCATCCCCATACAATACTCCTAGTCCACTTGCCTCCCATTTTGTGCTAAATTGAGCCACATGGGCATCAGGGTCTTCCTTCTTGGATTCACCCTTGAATGTGGCAAATTTAACTCTGAGATTTGCTGGGTTAATAGGTTGTGCCATTGGTGCTGGTATTACTGTTGCTGCAATCTGTTTCCTGATCACTGGTTTAGACAATGGATTAAATTTCAGCTTCCTCCTTGTCTGTTTATGAATCTGAGTTAGTGCCAATGCACCCAGGAATCTGTTTCTGTCTCGTTCTTCTGATCTTGGTGTGATTGGTACTGCCTGATCAACATGTTGCTGAGAATCCTCTGCATTTCCTGATCTCTGACTTGGTCCTGCCTCCTCTGTCTGGGCTTCCTGATCACTCAGATAACCCAAATCCAGGGTATCAACCTGACTTCCACTATTTGACCTTTGATGCTCCTTCTGTTTTTGCTTCTCTTCGTGTTCTAATTTGGCCTGTAACCTAGTATAATAAGGTCCAAACCCCTCACCTCTGTACTTTTCAGCAGACATGCACTACACATCTTCAGGCTTATCTGTCTTCAGTTCCAAGGTAAACAATACTCACAGCAGTGGCAGACACACCCATAGACTTTAAACCAAGGCCCCTTGCACTTTCTAGGTGCATCCCTCAAGTCATATGAATGCTGAAATCTGCATAAGCACTGTTCTCCCCAAATCCGTTCCCAGGCTATTTCCAGAGACTCCGTAGGGAATAACTTAAAATATTTAAATTTTTCCTTCCACACCAACCCTTCAACTTTTCCGCCAAGGTCTCCACGCAATTGAGGAAAATCAACGTTCAGAAATACCGGATTATACAATTGAATCGCCTCTTGCTCTGTTTGCCAGTACTCGAATTCTTGTAGCACGGCTTGGGCAAATTCTTCAAACTCCTCTTCCTCAGTCGTCCAGTGCTTGAATTCCTCAAGCCAGGTTCCCATTGCCACCTGTTTGTTGAAACTGAATTCCTGCAGTGGCGTGGTTCATTCTCTGTATTTCTGCCTATCGCCCAATGAAGATTTGCAGGATCGCCAAGTGTTAAGGGCCAATTTCCACCCTTAATATACCAAACAGATACAAAACTTCCATAACAGATAATTAAAATCTGGTTCTGAATGTTGACAA
The DNA here is from genome assembly GCF_053477565.2 of Lygodium microphyllum. Taxonomy (NCBI): domain Eukaryota; kingdom Viridiplantae; phylum Streptophyta; class Polypodiopsida; order Schizaeales; family Lygodiaceae; genus Lygodium; species Lygodium microphyllum. Next base: position 1,949,676 of record NC_141152.1, on the reverse strand, counting down.
TCTAACTTCTCAGATACACATTCTGATCACGATATGCTATTCAATATCCACTGTTCATCACCATTAACCTTATCCGTGGAATCAGATAATTCGGAATATAGTACAGAGAATTAAATACACAGGCGAAATCAAGTAACATCCTTTCATTATCAAAAAACAGAACTGTCTTCTACAGCAGCGCATTCCAATTCTCTCTTCCTTCCACGAATAGTTACATCCAAAAAGGTTCATGACTCTTCCATTCAAAAAGGTACAACTAACACCCCTACATATCCCTTACTCCCTAAGGCTCAAACTAAAGTGATAAATAATCCCTAAGGTTATGCCTCTAACATCTACTTTTTATAGCAGTCTTTAGCCATATGACCCATTTTACCACAGTAGTAGCATTCAACATTGCTGTTTGCAGTTTGGCCTCCTTGCCATCCACCATGACCTCTTTGGCTCCCCCTACCTCTAGAGTTACCACGTCCTCCTCCATAGGACTGGTTTTCTTGAGTTTGTTGCATATTCTGATTTCTACCACGGCCTCCAGATCGGCCTCCTCTATCTCTGCCTCTACCTCTTCCAACATTTGAGTAGAAGACAGTTTCTTTTGAAGTTTCTCCTGAAGAAGATGCACCACCATTTCTCTGCTCTTCAGAAATTAGAAGAGCAATCAACTCCTCAAAATCAGGAAATCTTTCACGGACGGAAATGGATGTTCGAAACTGTGCATAATCCTTTCCTAGACCATTCAAGGTCACAGAAACTAAATCATCATCTTCCACTGGTGACCCAATGGAAGCAAGTGCATCTGCAATCTTCTTCACCTTCATGTGGTAGTCATTGATGCTCATACTTTCTCTTTGCACATTGTGCAACTCTTGCTTGAGCTGCATTTTCCTGGCTTGCATATTTGTGCTATACATTTTTGACAAAGTATCCCATGCCTCCTTTGGCATACTTGCATCCTGAATATGCACAATTATAGAGTCTGAAATATTGATAGACAGTCAGTACATAACTTTTCTGGCTCTCTCATGCCGTCCTTTAAATGCCTGCATTTACTGTTGATTGGGAACATCAGGAAGAACTAGTTCTTCTTCATTTCCTGCAACAAATTCCCAATATCCTTTTCCCATAAGGAAATTCGTCATTCTAAACTTCCATGCTTGGAAGTTATTCTTGTCAAGCTTTTTAGTGACAATCTGTGAAAGAGAATCAGACGCCATTACAGAACACTGCAAAGAATTCTGTCACTGCAAAAAACACAGCTTCAACCTCACAAGGGTAAATCTGCAAAACTGACGAAAGTGGTATTTGACCACACAGTCACTTCCTAGTGACGATTTTGCATCAGGCAACAAGGATGATTCTGTAACTCCCAATGTCTCTGCGCACAGGCATACGATGCAATTTCTACGAAAACTTTTCACCGACCTGTAGAACAGTGGTCGCACATCATAAAACAGGGCCTTTTCCTGAGTGCGTGCAGAAAACTTCCGCCTCCAAAACAGGCCCCGAAATGGCCTAAAAAAAAAAAACAGAGCAACACCGCGAAGGGCATCTCAATCTGAGACAATGCACTCTTGCACTTTCCGGCTGTGCTACCTGTAGAGACTTGCTCCCAAAACAAAAAAATAAAAGCAACACTGGTCCTCTTACCAAAACACCGCGAGCTTGGTTTTCTTTCTTGAGGTCCTTGCCACGAACAAGGCTCTGATACCATGTCAAAATTGTGGGAGAGAAGGAAGGAGTCTCACTTGTAGCTTTCTTGCTTGCACAATGGGGGAATACACACAAAGGTGGAGGCTGAAAACAGTTTTCCTCTTCTTAGTTGTGTAAGCCAAAAGAACCCTCATACAAAGAAATAGAAGAACCCTATATATGGGTCTCAAACCAAACTCAACTAACTAAGGTGGCATACTAACTGAACCACGAACTAGAGTAGATAAGGATAGCTGTCATCTAGCTATTATTCATGGGCAGTGTACCAACCGCATCTGCAACTAACAAGTCGGTGACATAAATGCACAATGGTCACCCTCTCATATCACGAGTGGAGCTCGATATCTCAACAAGGAATAGGATGGGAAATGTGGTTTCCACTAGTGAAGGAAGGGACGTTTCTATTAGAGCCTTATCCTTGCCCATGAATAATGGACTTGACATAGGTCCTACTATACTCGTGCCTACTTTTGAAGAACTTCCTAGATTAAGAATCTCTATGTTCTTAAACCTTCATTCATCTTCTTCCTAGATTTGTTGCTTCAACCTTCATTCATCCATAAACCATACTAAGACTCTCTAACCGTACTAAAGTGTCTTAATCCATAAATCGTACTAAAATGTCTTTAATTGTTGCCTTTTTGCTCTCTAACTCTCTACGTAATTTGTTGGCATGGGTCCCAAATTTTCAAACTTTTAACTCCAAATCCAAGAATCTTTTTTGCATCATGGATAGTATTTATAATAAAGGCATTGAGGTTTTTATTGTTCATTCACATGTGGCCATGTTCTATAACATCACCACTTGAATCCTTCTCATCATGGAATTCTACCTATTACCATAGAAGAGAGCATGCATCAACTTAGCTTGAACTTTTACTACATGGTCATTGGTTTGGATGTTACACCCATGCAAACATCTTTGATGCATCATGGATAGGATTTTGCTACATGGTCATTGGTCTAGGATGTCACACTGATGCAAACATCTTAGATGCATCGTGGATAGTATTTATAATAAAGCCATTGAGGTTTTAATGATCCATTTTGCATTAGCCATACTTTGTAGCATTGCCACTTGGATCCTTTTCATCATGGAATTGTACCTATTACGAGAGAATAGAGCATGTATCAACTTAGCTTGAGTTTTTACTACATAGTCTTGGATGTCCTCCATGTTGATGCCATCATTATTGAACACTTTTTATTTTTCCATCCTAAGCATTGTACTACACATGTCACATTTCGTTTTGGCTTCTTTTCCTTTTTATTTGGTAAGCCAAAGGATTTATGGACCACTTCTAGACTGGGAGGGATCACCACCTATTTATTTTCATTTCATCACTCACTATGATTTACCCGTTATGCTTATCAAGGTCGTACATTATGAGAAATTTTATACAGTTTCCATAATTTTCTTTTTCATGAAAATTTTCCATGCAAATAGTCAACCCACACTAGTCCATTAGCTCATTGGTGATGGACTTTATAAGAATTCTTAACATGGCCATTTTTTAATTGGCTTGTCATTTTAGGATCATGGGAAACTTCATCCACATGTTCAACTTCCTATCTCTAGTTTGCTCGGCAGACACTCCACCAACCAAAAGATGCCTCTATGCACTTGGTTACTCAATTTTGTTGGTATTTGGCTTTCATGTATGAGCACTCTCATTTGAATACTCCAAATTCCATTCCAAATTTTACTATCAATCCTACTGAGGATGTGTCAGTAGCTCAAATGGATGTATTATATTACTTTTCTCAAGCAATCCCTACTCACATTGTTATCTTGATAGAATACATGTGCTATCTCTAGTTCCTTCAGAGTGTTCCTAGATACTTTATAGATGGGAGCATATGCTTGGATAGCCTAAATCTTAGCATGGAATTCAGAAAGAAATATCTTCATCATGACAAGCAAGTGGATTAGCTTTTTGATATATTAAGCTTTTCCATGAAATAGCTTCTTATCACTCTCAACTTTTTGGGAATCTCTTACCATTTAGCCTACTATGTTGTGTGAATGTGTGTTTTAGTGTATATGTGGATGAGTTTGTATTATTCTCATCAAAGTCAAGTCAAGATCAAAGTCATGGTGAGTATGTTGAAGCCATTTAAGTAAAAGTTGATTAACAACTAGTTGATGGTAGGTGGCGATAAATCTTTCTTGGTTACATATGTGCTTATATGATGACCAAACTCTGGTTTGAGTTTAATTATTTTCTTGTTAATGGTATTTTATGGTTTTCCTTACATACATACATACATACATACATACATACATACATACATACATACATATATATATATATATATATAGGTATGTATGTATGTATTTATGCATATATGTATATACATACATACATGCATGCATATAGTTAGTTGATTAAGCTGTGTATTCATGTTTTTCCTAAGTTGTAAGAATGCTCCTTGTTTAAGTGTGAGGATATGTTAAGAATGAATGAGACTATGTTTTTAGTTGTTTTTGTTGGATTTTGGGTGATTTTTTGTTGTTTTGGATGTATGTTTGATTATTTTGATTTGTTTAGGTATGTTTTAGAGAGTTTAGATATTGGTTTTTTTGATTGATGGATCATGGTTTTTGATTGGTTGATGAGCTAAGATTATGTATTCATGTTTTGATTGGTTCTGTTATATCTAAATGGTTATTATTTGACTCAATTTTGTCTCAATTTGAGACACTGAGATTATGAATGATTTGGTTTGAGTGTGATTGACTGTGTTTTGAATGATTTTGATGAGTATGAATGGTTTTGCTTTGAGCTACAAGGTTTTATGATGTTTTGTTGATTGTCTATATTGTATTGTTGAGATTTTGTATGTCTTCTATTTACTTCTCTGATTATTCTATGGGATGAATATAAATAGCTTTGAAAAAATCTAAAATCTTAGAAAGGAAAAAATATAAGCTCCAAAGAGTTCAAGGAAGTGAATATGTGGCTGATGGAGACTTGAAGTGATAATGATAGTAGTGAGCTCTAAAAGGTCACCATAGTGTCTTTTGCTGCCTCGTCGGATTAGGCATATCTCTTGGGAGGTATATCCACAACCAAAAGAGGATTATTGAGTATTTTTTTATTATATTGCAAGTACCTATGATCTATGAGTGATTGAGAGGGAGATATAGCCATTTTAGAGGCTAAAACTATGCATTTGTGAGAGACATTGTGAGTGATTGAGAGATGAAGAATAACGAATCATGATGAATGAAGCTTATGTGATTAATTACATTCAAAATTGAGTACGTATTTGTGTTTTTTTAGTCGTTGATGCATGATAATGAAGGCTCATTGGAGAAAAATCTGTGGGAGATTTATTTTATGATGTTGTATAAAGTTGTTCCTATTATTCTTGTTGTTCTCTTATTTGAAAATATGAAGTGGTGAAAATGTTGCTTCTGATGATACAAGATAGAATTTTGTGCAGTATTTTCCCCCTTTCCTTAGTGCTCTCTAGAGAGCTCCATCTAGCCACTCTAGATTGTACTTTCCCCCTTTCCTTTGTGTTCTCTAAAGAGCTCCATCTAGCCACTCCACACTAGATGGCATATCATCAAGACCATTGAAATGAGGGATATCACATATAAGGAGCTTTTCATCCATGATGGCCCCAAAGAAGCAAAGCTCTAGAGCTAGAAGCGTTGGACCTACAAATGGTAAGTCGAATAATTAAAGAAAAGTGAAAAAATGCTTTACTTCATCATTAAAAGGTTATGTTTGTGGAATATTTTTATACATAAAAATAATGAAGAAATAAGCTAGGAATACTGGATTAAAGATAAATATTAGCTGAAAAAGAAAAGTAGTTTGTAGTTTAATTAGATAAGCTAAATTATATTTTTCTTGGGAAAGTAAAAGAATAGAATAATAGAAATATCTTGAATCTAGGACCAAATAATTGAACGTCTATTTTTACCAAATGCATTGAAACTTAGAACAAACAATATCTTAAGAAAAATCAATTTAGAATTTTGCATCAAAATCACAACTTAGTGTGCTAAACATATATTTATCTAAAAAAAGAAAAGAAAGTTTACTTTAATTAGGCATACTAAAATGATGTTACAATAAATAAATAAACATGTTACCTTGTGGGAAAAAAATTAAATACTTAGATTTATCTTTTTATGAGATAACTCATATATTATCATTAAAATAGTTTTAGACAAATCAGATTCTCTGGTGCAAAATTAGATTCTTTAATAAGAGTGCTTAGACACATAAATTAAATATTTTTGCCTAGCTTAAATTCATGGGAAACCCTAAAGTAGATAAGATAGACTTACCAAGGGCATGGACACATGATTCTTACCAAGAGGGGACAAATAGAAGGACCTCCTGCTCCTTCCCTCAAAATGTTAGAGCCTTAAAACCTCTAGGGAATAAGACACATATTCAAGAAACTACTTAGCAACAATCTCCATGTGAGCTTCAGATTTAGAAAGGAACTTCAAAGTCTTAGATAGTTTTACCTACAATAAGTTAAAGGACTTATTACAATTTTTTCAAAGCATAAAAATGATTGTCGACCAAAACAACACAAGAAGTTCTCGATAGATTAGTTATCCATTAATCTCTAACAAGAGGGGATCTAGCCAAAGGGATTGTCCAACAAACCCTAATCACTATATGAATTAGTTGTTCACTTTTCTATTTAGGAAAAATATGATAAAAGTTATTATCTTGAAACTCCTAGTAGCTCCCAAGGGGAAGAGAAGACCAAAAGAATGTTGAAAAGATTGCCTACTAGTTTAAATTCTACTTGTGATTTCAACCTTGTTTGTGATTCTAATAGTGCATACAAAGGATTGATTGATTCATTAGGAAAGGAATATTTGTATTGTAGCACTTTAGATTTCTAATTGAATAAAATGAAAACATGTTAAAAGGAAGGATTGTACTAGACTTGCCCCAAGGGTAGTTGTGGAACCCTAATCAAGGGGATTGGTTTTACCACCTCAGAGAGCTTGGTGTAATGAAGGGGACCTAAATAATCTAACTAAAAGAGAGAGAGAGAAGGAGAGAAGGAAGAAGAATGTAGAAGAGAGAGAAGAAGAGAGCATAGGAGAGAGAAAGACTAGGAGAAGAGAGAGAAATACAAGAAAAGAGAGAGAAAGAGGGGAGAGAGAGAGGGGAAGCCATGGGAGCTGAAGGTGAAGGTGAGGAGACAGATTTGTATTTATCAAATGGTACCCTAATCAAGTCCTTGCACACCTTAAATACCCCATCAGTGTAACCGGGTATTCGCATGTGCTAATCCCATGTAAGACCCTCTAATCCCCATTCTTTACATTCCATCCCGACCTAGAAGGTTTTTGTCCTTAAAAACAAAAAGAGGACGTATTGGTGTGGCTGGGTGGGGGGGGGTGAAATCTTGTGGAACAGCGGCCTATGAGCATGTATGCAGTGTGAGCATGAGGGAAGGAGGTAACTCAGTACAAGGATAGGCACCAATTCCAAACAAGAAGGGCTGGACAACACTGGACATCATGCTGTCTCGAATAGGCCTGCAATGGAAAACTGATCATAACTTGCCATGGGAAACTCAAAACGAGACGTTTTACTTGTCAAAACGAAGCTCGTTGAGCATACCTTCAGCCCAGTAGGTCATGCATGGGTGCAATTAATGCAGGCCCAAAACTGTTCAAAAATAGATGGTTGTCCTACAAAACATGCCCAATCATGCTGTCTCGAACAGGCCTGTAATGGAAAACTAATCATAACTTGCCATGGGAAACTCCAAATGAGACGTTCCGCATGTCAAAACAAATCTCGTTGAGTGTACTTTCAGCCCAGGTAGGTCATGCATGGGTGAAATTAATGCAGGACCAAAACTGTTCGAAAACAGATGGCTGTCTATTGCAAAACAGGTCCAGGTCGAGGTGTCCTTTAAGCCAAGGTTGCTGCCTCAAGGTGAGGGGACTGCACCGGGGAAGTGTTGATGTAGATAGAGCTTTTTTTAACCCCCGAGATCAAATGGATAACCTGCATGGTAAGCATCACCAACATACAAGTCGTCCATGCAAGCGTGGTTCTCTGTACTACCACCGGGGTCAAATGGAAAGTGGTTATCCTTTCCATGCATTGGGTTACCATCCACAAGTAAAGCTAGAATGGTCAGTACTACTAGCTGTTGCATTGAGTCTGCCATAAGCATCATATGATTAATCTCGGTCTCCACTTGGATGTTGTCAATAACACATGGTGTTGCATAAGCGGAAAAGTGTACTGCATCAACCCTTATATGTGACATGTGTACAGACTGAAGAGTCTCCTGAAAGGACATGTTTTCTTGATCCGTAATATGAGAATGATCTTTAAGATCTACATGATCTTCTTTCTTGAATGAAAGTTCATTTTGCTTTGAACCCACATCAAAACGGTCTTCAGCAAGGTTTGTCTTATCCTTGGCATAATGATATTTGAATACAAATAGGATTTTTGCATTCTGTGCCCTACATTTGTCTTGATGATCACAAGATATCGGCTTAGCACATCGATAGCATAAGCCCAGAGCATGCAGTTCCCGTATCATATCACTAGTAAGGTGTCTAATGCATTTAGCCTTAGATAGCAATCTACACACATGCTCATCACCATTGGTTAGCTCAGTAATAGTTCTGGCATGCTGCTAATAGTCAACTTGTTGCTCATGTACAACAGATGGCTGCCCATGACCATAATGCTCATGCTGTCCATATGGAGGGTCATACCAATGTGGCTGCTGCTCATAATGATACTCATGTTGTCCATCTGCATATGGTGATAATAGCCCTGCTGCTCATGTACATCTATCTGCTGACTATTACCAAAACTTTGGTCATATTGTTGCCCATAAACATGTTGCCCAAGATTGCATGATGACTATCCAACATGACTACAAAGGGGTCCTTGCATCCTAGGCTAACCATAAATATGATGAGTGGCAAGTCTATGAGCATAGGTATCGGCATGATGCTGGTCATAATCACTTGCTTGCTGCTCCTACATTGCATAAGAATCTCCATATGCGTGATGTTGAAAATATTCACAATCATCATATGCATGTTGACCATAAGTAGGCACATGAAAATAGTCATGGTACTCATAATGTCCATGAGAATACCCATACATGCCATGTTGACCAAAATGTCCATGGGTGCCATACTGCCCATGCATTACATGTGGGCCAAACTAAGGTCAAAGTGTGCCAATAAAACCATCAGATTAGCTTACTCAAGGAATGACAAGTTTAGATCACTATGCACATGAGATAACTCAACCATTGGAGCCATTGGAGAAAAATATTGTTTCAGAGACTAGGCAATCACAACTAAGCGATAGGCTGTCTGTTTCTAGCAGCTACGTAGGGGACTCCACTTCAAGATTTGGAATAGATAGTGCAAACACAGGTCCCCCAGAGTACTGATAGACTTAATTTTGCATCCCAAGGCTCTTTTCCACCATCTGTCAGCCCCCCTTTCAATCAACAACCAACCATTTTAATCACACAAATTCAAGCATCCCCACATGTTTCTTTACCACACTTCATGTACCCTAAGCAGCCAAGTACACTCGGCTATGAGCTTCATCAACAACATCAAGTTCCTCCAAGCAACTCGTAGCCCCCCAAGAGCAGCTTACACCACATTCCCAGTCATTACCACAGATAGAGTCGCCATTGCTACAGGCATAACCAGTGCAACAGCAACATCCACAAGGGTTTTTCCTGGCATCGGTGACATGCTCCTCTTGAACTGAACCCGAGCTAATCGAGTAGTGCAGTGATGCGGCCATGGCGGATCCTTCTCGCCTTCTTGTTCTATCAACCCTGGCGCATTGCAAGGTCCTCACAGACGGGGACAACAAGAGCAACAAATTCCGGCAATGAGAAGCCACTGATGATCAGCTCCCTTACCCTGTCCTGGATGAGTTGGCATTAACAAATACTCAATTCCTCGACATGTTTAGTTGCGATGGAAAACTGAAGTTAGTTCCAACATTTATGGCACTCCTCTGATTGCAGACATCAATAGTGATGGAAAAGTTAGAGGTGGTGATGCCTTCTTTTGTACACAATCTAGAGGTTCTTGATGGTGCAGATGGTGAAAAACTTCAGGTTATATGATGATTGAGAAGCTACTTCCTCCAAGGGAGCGTATTCACAAAGATTGGTATGTAGGCATAGAGCCAAATCACGTATATCATTCTCACCCAGATGTTCATGATGAGACTCTTATAACAGAGAAGCAACATCCACAAGTGCAGCCTCAACCACAACTACAACAGCCCCAATCACTGCAATTTTAGTCAACAACTATGATGGAAAATGTCGAGGCAGAGTTCGGGTTATCACCAGCTTCTTTACAGGGCTCGGCTCCTATTGGAGGTCTTGGTATGCCCTTTCCTCCTGATATTGGTGCTCCATCACTGCTTCTTACAGTTGTTGTACCTGTGTAACTAGATTTTTTTTGTGAAATATAATTGCATATGAGGAAAGAAAAAGAAGAAGGGACCAAAAACCTAAGCTCTGATACCAACTGTAATGAAGGGGACCTAAATAATCTAACTAAAAGAGAGAGAGAGAAGGAGAGAAGGAAGAATACTGCAGAAGAGAGAGAAGAAGAGAGCAGAGGAGAGAGAAAGACAAGAAAAGAGAGAGAAAGAGAGAGAAAGAGGGGGGAGAGAGAGGGGAAGCCATGGGAGCTGAAGGTGAAGGTGAGGAGACACATTTGTATTTATCAAGTGGTACCCTAATCACATCCTTGTACACCTTAAATAACCCATCAGTGTAATCGGGTATTCGCATGTGCTAACCCCGTGCAAGACCCTCTAATCCCCATTCTTTACACTTGGACTAGCCCCAATGTCAAGAGGTCACTCTATAGAGAGACCATTAGGTGGGAGGAGATGAGGGTGCCAATAGCCTCTAGCTAGTGAATATCTTAGACTCTTAGAAACCACCTAACCTCTACTTGACTTAGATGGAATTTCAAAGATCCTTATTACTAGCAAATTGTAGAAATCTTGGTAGGAATTAAACCTTTGAGTTGTTACTTCTATATGGACAAAAGGAGAATGAGTAATAAGATCCTTCAAGATGAATAACAATTATTTGACAAAAAATTATTATTATTTATTTAAGTATTATGATTTTAATTTATGTAAACAAACCCAATGTCCTAATCGATTAACTAAGGAAGTTATTTATTAATATTGAATCATAAGTATCATAGGTAATTAGATAACCAAAGCTGGTCCATTCAGCAAAGCAGAAGGGCAAGCTCCTCGATTGATTTGTTCTAACACAAGGTGATCTCAGTGAGCCAAGAGTTTCTTCAAAATAATGAAGCTGGCATTTGGGAGAGAAGATAGATAGTCAACAAGGAAGTGATGGAGATAAATAATGAAAGAGTATCTATATGAAAGACACTAGTGGCACATGAATTATTTTAGATTATACAGCCTTTGGATTTGATGTTTCTCCTATGATTATCCACCATAATCAAAATAGGTAAGTACTCTCTCCCTTTGATTAATCTTGTTATCTTAATATTAATATATAGTTATATTTATACTTATTAGATATTATTAATTATACTTGATTTTTATAAAAAGAGATTTTTATTCATTTTTTCTCTTGTTCTAACACATAAGAAAGAGTTTTTTTTAAAAAACAAAGAAAGTTCTTATGCTTCAATATATTTGAAAATTATTCTACTCAAGTCAAAAAAATAATATCATCTATATTAGGCATATAATTATTATATTCAATCTATAGTAATTAAGATTTGTGATTGCATTTTTAATTCTTTGTCTATATAATTATACTAAATACTTTTTATTACTTATTGAATCATACGTTTTAAATCTCTTTAGCTTTGTTTAGGATGTTGAAGTTTTATTATTGTAAGATTTTTTTAATTTTTTAATAGAAAAAATTGTTAAAGAAAAAGACAATGATGATTTATTAATGCTTTTGAGAAAAAATATATTAAAAATACTCAATTTTACTATTTAGATATTCAAAAAAAAGAGAAAAAATTTAATTAGTTGAATTCTTTTTTTTTAGAAATCTTGAGAGAGAACTTTGATAAGAATATTTCATTATTTATGATAGATTTTTTTAAAAAATCTTTTATTGAGAGTTCCAAGCTTAAGGTAATTATTTTCTTAAATCTAGTAAAGATTTTATTTGAGAGTGATGTGATCATTATTTTTTAAAATTTTCTTTAAAGTGAATACGCATTTTAAATTAAAATTGTATATACTAGAGTATGTTAAATTCAATGGAGTTATCTTTTTTTAATTCTTAGAAATGAGCTATTTTTTATAGATGCTAGATGTTATGATCAAATGCTTTAAGTAAATTGATTGCTTCATGAGCTTTATTTAATAATTACATATAGTATAAAATATGTATTATAAGATGGTGAATTTAGCTACGTATGTTTGAAAATTCTTTATTATCTATATATATATATATATATATATATGTATGTATGTATGTATATATATTAATATCATCCTATTCATAAATAATATGGTCACTATTGAGTGTGGACTAAATAATAGAATATACATGTAATTATGAGAGAGAGAGAGAGAGAGAGAGAGGAAAACTTAGTTTGATTATCTACTAGTTTCTGGATTTTTTGGTGTGCTAGGTGGTGGATGTGAAGGAATGAAGATATTGGATCGTATTGATCATGGTCGTGGAACCATCTTTGAGCCCTCAAGCTTTTGGACTACAATAATGTAACAAAGGTTCTCAAAGCTAGTTTTGTGTTCTTTATTTCTTGGTTTGGAGAGAAGAATGCATGGTTAGTTAGAGTAGAGTGTTGAGAGATGAGGTGAGAGATTGTTGTTGAAGTGAGTTGCAACTTCTGAAATAATAAAAGTTCGTCCAAAGTCTCAACTATTGGTGTATGTAGCTCAACATCTTACAATGGAACATCAAAGATATTTCATTCTATAGATGTAAATATATTACATATTGTGATGAAAATATGTGAAACATTGGTACTTTGGATGTATTGATCCATAATTTATGATATCCTCATATATGCAAACATTATGATGGATCCTATGAAAACACAAGGATGAGAATCATCATCCTATGATATAGGATATATTTGTAATACTATACTATCTGTAGTGATTAATCACATTCCAGATATGACACAAACATGGAGATAATGCAAAAGATAAGTTCATTTACTTTTTTTGTTATGATATTTTAGCTTAATGAGTTTTTTTAAATTTAAATATAATAAATGAGATTTAAGAACATAATTTTGAGAGAGAAATCAAAATCCATTGATCTTTTCTAATACATGTTAGGTAGCTAAGCTTTGAGGACAAAACTGTTGAAGAGGGATCAAATGTAACAATCTTCTCCATAAAACTATCAAATATATTAATTTTATGATTCCTCTAAGTGAAAAAGTATATATATTTTATTATCTAATTGATTATAATATAATAAATAAACCATGCTGTAATCAAAATACATATCTATGAACTTGTTAATAGGCATTATGATATAGATATTATTGTATTTTTTAAAAATAAAATACATAAAAGAGCCTAAAATAGTATACATGAGTTATAAAATATAGAAAATATATTTTTTATGACGCTCAACTTAAAATCATTATTTTCTCTTACAAAAAGCTTGATTTTGCAATTCCGCCCACATTGCCTTGTCGACTTGGTGTCTTTTGGTGAATTTGAATGCCCATATATATATATTCTATATTTATGAAATAAAGTAATAGTGAAAGTTGTATACTACTATAAGAAAATTCAAATTACATAGATACAGAGAGTTTCTATTTGATGGGACCTAAAACAGGCCGGCACTGGCTCATGCACTAGCCGACCTCTATCATGCACTCAACAACCCCAAAGCCTCGCGGCTAGGAGCGTGGATGACACATACATCATCTTCCTAAACATCTTGCATTTGTATCACGTCTCGTAGTCCAACTCTAACCCAATTAACACTCCTCAGAGGGAGTCCCAACACATTGCCAAATAGCACGAAGTACAAACATAGGAGGTCCTCCCACGGCTGACTGCCGCTACCTCACTGCGACTCTCCTACATCTTGGGGATTGGCCCCTCGATGAATCGCTAAACATATATAACACAATATCGCACACATTTCCACTCAAGGTACTAATTGATCGTATCCAGGAATGTACCTTACCTCACTTTCTTTCCCCTTAAACCCAACGCCTAGCCTACAGCTCGGACAACCTTACTCCCTCAATGTTGGTCATATTCCTCTAGAAAGCAATTGCCATGCATCCAGGAGGTATTGTCTGATACCTTTTATCATTTTATGCTTCATGCAAATTGTGAATGCCCACGTGCTCAAACAATTAAGAAAATCAGCATTTGTGCACATGTGGAAAACATTTCTTTCAATGATTTTGACTATCGCTCGTATGCAGCGTTGCATGAACCCAACACCTAGAAACCCTCGTGCTACTAGGTTCTTAAATTTTAATTATCGATGAACCTAAATGGTATGCATAAGAACTAGCAAGTTTTTCATAATTTCATTTAGCATTTAAACACATTTTATACACTCTACCCCCTCACCCGTTTAGGTTGTGCATGGTGCATAGGTTTAGGGTTCATTTTCCACATTTTTATTGTATGAAAAGCAATAAAAACTCACTAGAACATAAAGGTAGGGCTGAACTGAGGCTAAACCTCATACTTCAGACCCCCCATACATCCACAAACATGAATCTTATTTTTCCTTAATTTTCGGCACTCAAAATCCATTTTTTCCTTATTTTTTTCCATTTTCCCTATTTTTATTGTATTTTTTCGCAATATTAAATAATTGAAAATGCAAGATGAGTTGTGGGCTGTGGCCCTTAGGTTCATTTGCAGCAAAGACACAAATTTAGTTGGTGTGTCTTATTATATTTTCCATTTATATACCAAAAACACCCAATTTCTCCATATTTCGCGTGTTTTACGGGTTTTACACCATTAGTTTCAGTCACATCGCTTATGATTTTCTGATTTTATGAGCATAAACTGATCAAAATCATAGCAAACAACAACATAATGCATAATCATCCCATGGGAACAAGTATTCATGAAGCAAATTGCATAAAATGTCAATTTCCTTTGTAAAAATGAAATTACCATTCTTTGCTGGTTGCGGGTTTTTATTTGCCATGTCTCGGGACTGATTTCCAGCAGCCATTAATGCTCATGACAGTCCACAATCAGCAATCTTCATTCCTCTTGTAGCACGGAGCAATCCGGTCTTCATTGGACAAGCATCCGTAATCCATTCTTCTTCTTCTTCTTCACCACATGAATCTGCCCTTAGGGGAGAGAGAGGGAGGAGAGAGAAAGACTAGATTCAGAATTCTCCAACCAAGCCACCATTTCTCGGGCGAGAGGCGGCGATATGATCAGCAGGGAGAAGGGAATGAAGCCCCAATGTCGATTGGGCAGGGTGTATTGAGGCTACCATCTCCATTCTTCTCCCAAGAAGCGCATTTTTCGGTGCCATCAGGATGCACCCTCTCCTCACATTTTTCCTCTCCTCCTTCATGTGAAATTTCATGCTACATTAAAAGTTGCATGTCCCCCCCCCAAAGGTCATGACCACTTTGGCCAAATTTTGTCTACCCCTTCGTATCTTGCCCGGTTTCTTGGCCATTTCCCCGTTCGGACTCCGAATTGAGCTCTGAAAAATCCTGGGCATCTAGCTCGGCATCCCGCATTGGCCGGTAACTCTTGTCAACCCGCACAACAGTCTGAAAAATTATGAAAAATCAACAAGTGTCGCTCGGGCGCCTTTAAAGCACTTTGGCGCTTAAAATCGTCCTAGATCGAGCCGCTGCCTTCGTCGTTGAATATTTTTCCCTTGATATTCGTAATTTTTAGCTATTTTTAAGCACTTCTCGGCATCAAAATTCCGCTCTCACTATTCCTTGCTTCTTTTCTCTTTGAGTTATGTATGATTATTTTCTCTTATGTTATTGAGTTTGGTTTTGAGAATTGAGATCGAAAGTAGGATTAAAAGTCATGTATACATATCTAACTTGGTATGTCACATAGGTTGAAATGAGCTTTTCTTGAGAAATACATTATTGAGAAGATATGCAATTCATGGATTCATATAAAATACAACTAATTGAAGCTATTCTTATTCTTCATCTTCATCGAACAATTTGAGATTGTGATTATGATTGTGAATGTGAATGAGCTTGAGAGTGAGATTGGGATCTCTTGTCATATATATTGCATAAGCTTAAGGGTGATCGGGAAGCTCAAGCTCCATATTGGAGTGCATGTTGTGATATTTTACTACTTCTACTCCATAAACTTGATGAAATATTATATCGATTTCTCTTCTTTTCTATTTTTTCCATAAGTATATTTATTTAGTTCGATTGGCAAAGTGATTTATCATGATTATGAAGGAGTGGTGTTATAATGCATTGATTAGAAAATAAACATCACTAACCAATTAGAGGATTATTTAGAACCCTAAATTTTTGTTGTTTTAGGGGGACCATAGTGACATTATGCCTTATAGGGAGAGGGGTTGATGTGCTACACTTCCTCTCATTTCTCACTTTGTTTGAGCCATGTGCAACATAGGTCGGCTTTGATTTGGGTGATCTAGTATACGTAGAGGGAATGTACCTATACAAAACAAAGCCACACTCCAAGTTAAGTAATGAGATATAATCACTATATATGAATGTGGTTATTCATAAATGCTTTCTTTGTTTTTATTGGCTTTACGTCCAAGCTAGCCCATGCCACTAACTTGGATGATCAAGTGGCTTCTACATCAACTATTGAATAACATCACTTGAGCCCAATCCTATTGTATCTTCCATCTTAGACCCTATTGATGGCTTCCACATTGGGTTCATTGAATATTGGGGGATAAAGAGAAGAAAGCTAGAATCAAGGGGGTTTCAAAAATATGGGTGCAAAGAGTAAGGTTTAAGGAGAAGAATATGAGAGTAATGAAAAACAAATCATAATCCAAATGAATTAGATGTCAAACCCTTGTATTAATACCAAGTATAAGAGTACTTGATAAATCCAACCCTTGTTGGGACAATAGATCAACTCAAAATGAACCACCCAACAAATACCTTAATCTTGAATATGAAGGCATCCATATCTTGCTTTACATGAGCCAATTAAGATGGCAACAAAATCAACTCTAAATGCAAATACATAAACTTTTATGGAGGAAGACCAATCCCTTCACCCAAAAGCACTATCAATTCATAAACATGAATAAAGAGGCTTCAAACCCTATATAGGATTAAAGTTGGTACTTCATTCCTATTTTTATTTTTTATTACAATAGCAAATAAATGTCTTTATTCCACTTCAAAATTCTTTCACCTATGTTCTTGAGAAGTGTCAAATGTTTCCTTGATCATTTGAAAGTAATACCAATTGATAGAAGTGGTTGATGATGGAGGAAATCCTATGTGGGAATATTTTTAAAGCCTTTTTTTCCTTGTTTATTATAGAAATAATAAAATACTCAAAAATTTCTTCAAACCCTCTCAATATTGAGTCTAAAACATCCCCTAATAGTAGAGAGTAGGATCCTATAGATAGATGCACCTTATATCAGTAGAGAAGAGATATAACTCTTTATGGTGGACAACAAGCTGCCTTATTTTCTTCTTTGTAAATCCCTATTTTGGGCAACAAATAGATGACCAATGACTCTCCTCCCTCTTGCCAAGACATACCCAATACTCACCTTGATGCTAGAGTCGTCCTTTCCTATACTTCCTCCTCTTAGTATGCATACAAAATCCTTCCCAAAACAAGTCGCGAGTAGCCCTCCACTTGGGAAAAATATATCTATTCTTTCTCCTCTTCTTGTCCACATTTGTTCTCTTCCTCTTTACTTCCAATTGGCCCCTTAAGTTCCCCCCATAGACCATACATTATGTCCCATGCAACCTTAATTTACTTAAGTCTTTCTCATAACTCAACATCATAGATGACTTAAGAACACAGAAGGCTATGTATAAACTCAATTAGTACACTGGGAAAATCTCCTATAAGCTTGTCTCCTTATGTCATGTAGGCAGAGCATAAAGCTCCACAAGTTACAAATAATCATTCTCTTTCAAAGCTTAGAGCAAACTTCTCATGATAATGTGCCTTACTAGTTACCACTTGCTAGAGAAGACTAGCTAGAAACCTAAAGAGAAGAACACAAACTTCAACTTAAATGTATGTAATTAACTTACATATCATATCAATGCTAGAAATAGTCAAAATATATCATGGTTTATCAAAGTTTTGAGCCCAATCTATTTTTTAAAGTATGTTATTGTTATTATAAGCTAAACCAAATCTATGTTTTATTTTTATTCTTAAAAATGGTTTCTTTTGTAAGAGCGCATATAAAGATTTACATCAAGTACACAAATTGATAGTTCAATCCTCTTAGTGTAGAAAGGATTCGTAATATTCCTAGTCAAAGTGCACAACATACTATATGTTTCAAAGTAACAAACAAGTTAAATAAGACCATTTTTACTCAAGTCATAGTATTTCATTAAATCTAATCTAAATGTAAAAGCTACTTACATTTATAGTATGACAATTTATTCTCTAACCTATTCACTCCTCTCAAGTCACAACATCTATCTTAGTCCATGTAGGCATAAAAACCACTCAAATCATGTATATAGTGATAACTTATTCTCTAACTTATTTTCTCCTCAATCATTGATTTTAATATCTATTTTCTATTTTAATATTATGAAGATATTTCATCAATTAAGAAGCCAAGAGATCAATGTGGATCGCTACATGTTGAATGTGGTCACTCTGTTCCAACTCTACAAATATATTGTAATAAAAAGTAAGAGAAAGAAGGTTTCTTTAAACCTATCATAATATGATGAATAATATTTATGGGAATATAAGGAATCCATTATCAATGGTTTTTTGATCTAGTCAATCTAAGGTTGTAATAGAGAGGAAATAGGAAAATAAATAAGAAGAAAATTAGAAATAATGGAAACGTAATACCAACCACACTATATGGTATATAAGATGTGAGGGCTCATTTTTCATCAACATTCAATAATAATGCAAGTCTCCATCTTCAAATCCTTGCACACAACTCACATGGCTTCCATGATTTCTTTTTCTCTCTTCTTCTTATCGTTTTCTCTCTTCCTCTAGTCTTTCTCTCTCTTATGTAGTCTTCTCTCTCCTCTTTCTTCTCTCTTAGTTCCCTTCTTAACCACTAGCATTACCAAGTCTCAAGCGGGGGATTTAAAAAAGCAAGTCCCCAATTTGAAGTTTTTTCACAAAATTTTCCAAAACTTGGAGTTTTTCAATGTATTTGCCAAAACTTGGAGTTTTTTCACAAAATTTGTAACTTTATGAGGGATAATCTTGTTACCCATATTGAAAATTTGTATTAAGCAAGGTATTCAAGGGACCATTTTTTTCAAACTCTCAAAATATACCGAAGAGAGAAAAATGAACAAAATTGGGTTTCTACCACACATCTCAAAAAGTACCCTTATCAATCAGACTAATCTCTAAAATTATGAGTCAATCTAAACAAAACACAAAAAGAACTCAATATAGGAAAATATAATTATTTCTCTTGCAACTATTTAGGTAAATTATGAAAGCGACTTATATATAACTATTATATAGTATCGATATGTGGACTTGATAGCAACAAATGTCAATATCTTCCTCGTCTTTTTTACTAATCACTCCAAAGCTTCTCATATATGCAATGGTTGTAGGGAGCTTTAACTCTAACATATCTACAAGGGATATATCATTTTCATCCTCTTGTTGAAAAATTTGGCCAAGTATTTGTTCAACCTTTCCAATGGCAAATGTTGCATCATTTATTGACCACTTCTCATCATAGTTTGTAGCTTTTGACAACGAATCTAGTTTACCATTTGCGGTTCTGAAGGTCTTTCTCATGTCTAGCTCCTCTTGTGTAGGTTTAGGCATGATTTGACTCATGTAGAATTTAAAGGAAACCTTGTGCTAAAAATAAAATTAGTAGAATTGAGTATGGAAAGTGGAAGGAAGAGCAATATGCAAAAGAGAAGCAAAGAGTAGAGTTGTTGCATAAGGACGGGAAGCAACCATATCATGGTTTGGTTCAACATCAAACTTGGCCATGGTTTATATCAATAGCAGACTTGCCAATCAAAGGTTAGATGAAACATGGTTTAGATAAAAAAAATACCCAATTAACAAATGAAAATTAGAAATTAGAACATGGTTTAGATAAAAAACACCTTGATAACGTGATCAGGGGAAGCAAACAATTGAGAAGGTGTAACATGGGAAGGAGAAGCAACCATAATATATATTAGAAATGTGACTAGAGTAGATGATACATGATTAGATTCTATGTAACCATGCTTTCCATAATAGGAGTAAAGGACAAAGATCAAGATTACCTTAAGAAAAAAGTATCACAATCAACAAAAACGAACTTGGAACATCAATACCAGGAAAAATGAAAATGCTTTGCACACAAAACTAGAATGATTTATAAAGAGATATTTCGCATATAAATAGACAATCCTCTGAGGGGAATTAAAACGAAGTGATCAACAAGCTTTATGAAACAAAATCGAGATTATCTTGAGAAAAAAATTGTCACAACTAGCAAAAATGAACTTGGAGCATTAAAATTAAGAAAAATGAAATTTCTTTGCACACAAAATAAGCATGATTTATAATGAGATCCATCACCTACAAATAGGTACCCCCCTCAGTGAATACCAAGCTTTATGGATGTATTCATCATAGCAAAAGGCAAACAATAAACTTGCATACTTTTCATAATTAGGAGAAGAGGAGCAAGATCTAGATTACCTTGAAAAAAAATTGGCTCAACAAAAATGAAGTTGGAGCATCAAATCAGGAAAAATGAGATTACTTTGCATACTAAATAAGCATAGTTTATAAAGGGATCCCTAATCTATAAATAGATGGCCCCCTCAATGAATCAAAAAAGCATGATCAATAATTCCACTTTTAGATCCTCGTCCAATCATGTCCACAAATGGATAACTACTCCATGATTAATAATGTCTACTTTTACTAGAGTTTTCATTATGCTCAAAAAGAAAAATACCAAATATGTGGTCCCTTCACATCATGCATCCAAAATGAACGTCCACCTCCACTTCTTCATATGCCCTTTAAATCTTTCATTCAGTACTGCATGGTCCCCATCTCATTGAACAATAGCCAACATAAAACTCTCAAGTCTTTGATTTGCATTTTATGCGTCGCGGAAGGGCAAGCATAAAATTTAAATCAGTTTGCTTAAGGGAAGGTTGATGCATCATCATATGTTGATTTTTGTCCATCCCAAGCACACGAATGTAGACATAATACATGTGCTTGCAGGCCAGGAAGGGTTTACTTTCCAACTCTCTCTTTTGAAAGTTAGGACATGTGCAGAAGGGCTCGGGATTGACATGCACCTCATACAAATGCTCTGACATAACATAAAATATGACTTTCTCATTTGCCACCACTACTTTCTCTTCCATGAAAACTACATCCAATGCCTCAGCCAATGCAATTTTTCTTTCTGCATCCTTAGAAATACCATGTCTCCATTTTTTTCTTCGTTTGCCACTTGAAGAGGTAAGTGGTTCTGTCCCATGGGTCATAGTATTTTTGGGGGTAGGTGGAATGCCATCATGCTTGAATACAAAACCTCCTTTTATAAGAATTGAAATCTCGTCTGCAGAAGCATTGGTGCCCTTGTCAATAGACCAAATCCTTGGTCGCAAGGGCACATGCTTAACTTGTTTATCAACATCCCATGTATGCTCCACATCATGACTGCAAAACCAGAACCATTGTGCAATAAGCTTACCTTGAAATTCCCTCTCTGACCAAAATGAAGGGCATAGTAACCCAGGTGATCTACTTTCTATCACGTTGCAGCACTTCTTTCTATTTATAATACCAAAACATTTTCGTTTGCAATGAATAGGCATTCTCCGAATGGCCCACAAACTTCTATGCATTTCCTCCTCTGAGACAATATTAGTTGGGAGATCCATTTCAATCGGCACTACATGCACCTCATGGTCCAAGCCTACTTCTGTAGGTTGGTCATTTCTATTTTGAAAATTTATCTTGTGTGGTCGTCCTTTTTGTTTTCTATCCCTTGACTCCATTACATAGCCAGGTTTATGAGAGCTACAACCATCTAGAGTTCTTCTTTTCCTTTGAACTGTTTCTTTGTTTCCAGAAATGAAAGGCTCTCCGTACATGGGGGTGCCAAGAACTGCTCCTTGAACTGTTTGAGCTATGAATGCAGGTGAAGGGGTATTTCTTGCAACCACCCTATTAATAAGAGCATCCATGTCGGGACCACTTCCAGAGTATCTTCCAGTTGTGAAGGCCA